>NW_008598067.1:0-18538 GCF_000691845.1 Merops nubicus
GCCTGTGGTAGGGTGCGGAGCGGAGCGGAGCGGAGCGGGGCCCCTTGGTGAGCCGCAGTGCCTGCGTCCGTAGCGTAAGCCCCGCGTAGGGCCGGCGGTGTCACGCCGCCTCGCTGGCAGCGGCCTTGCCAGCAGCTTCAGATTGGGACGGCAGTGAAGCCGAGTTTTGTCACAGGTTTTAAGGCGGGAGGGAACCCATGTCGGAACCCCGTGCTGGGACTGCCTGAGTCTGCTCTGAGGCTGACTAAGGTTCTTGGCCTGAAACTGTCGAGGTGCTTTGAACTTTGTGTTTGCTAGCATGCAAGTGTAAATATGACAGGAAAATGTGGAGCAGGTTGTGATGTTGCCATGCTGGTTTTGTTTTTAGGAAACTTTCCGACTCGACTTGGATGAAGATAGGAAGGAAAAACCCCATGCTTTTGGTTGAGCTGCATTGGCATTGCCTGTCTGTGTACAACGTGCTCAGTGCTCACCTTCACTGTAACCAACAACCAGAACTTATAAGCTGCAAACCTGCACAGTGTCGTCTCTAGAAAGATACCTTCATTTTGGATGAATGGTCTCACAGGCAAAGAGGTTGATTTTTGTGAAAAAAAGATGGTATCGTTTTGTGTTTGCGTGAGACTCAAAAAGGACTCGTAGAACAAGCATTTTGAAATTGAAGTTTATGCAGCTTAACATCCCGTGAGCTTTTATGATAAACGTCCCTATGCAAACTGCATTTTCCATTTTATAACTTTGTTAGACACAGTGAGATAATTTCTTCTTGTGATGGCACTGTTTTCTCAAACTAGTCAACAGGGGTTTCAGGCTTTGCTATGGAAATGTCGCATATTTTGGCCTCTTCCAAGGTGCCAGCAACTGTTCCCTGTCTCTTTCAGCATGCCCAGCAGGGAAAAGGTTGGCTGTTTAAGTTTTATGACATCTTCCAGCACTGCATTACCAGTAGAGCCTGAAGGAACTGATGTTTTTCCTACAAAGAAAAGGTGTAAAGTTGATAATGAAAAAGGATGGGGTGAGGAGACTAAAGAAGCACCTGAAGGGAAGTTCCACTTGTCTTCCTCTGCTGGAGCTCCAAAGAAACTGTTGCCGGGTAAAGTTCTGTCAAGGCATAAATTTACCAGTGTACAGCCTCCAGAAAAACCTTTGCAGGCTGAGGAATGGAACAGACTGAAGAAAAGCTTTGAATCACCTGCAGTGTTTGAAGAAGTGATGTTTAACAGTATGGTCAGGTACAACAGCCCCGTTGATGTGGCCAAGTCCTTGCTGACCCACGTGGCAAAGAGCAATGGTGACATTGCATATAACTTGTTGGTCAAATATCTGGCATTATGTGTCCAGCAGGGGCAGACTTCAGAAATTCGTGATGTATATAACATAATGAAAATGAGATTTAAGATTTTAGAAAGTGGCGCTTACAACCTTCTTATCAGGGGGCTTAGTAATTCAGATCAATGGAGAATGGCCTTGACTCTTTTGGAAGAAGTAAAAAAGATTATGATTCCCTCACGGACAAACTATGAATCCTGTATCAAAGCAGCCACCCGTCACCAAGAAATGAAGCTTGCATTTGAACTTTACCATGAAATGTTGGCTAAGGATTTGGTGCCAACCTTGGATGTCCTGCAGACCTTTTTTGACTCCTGCAGGGGTATGAAAGATGCTGAGTTGCAAAAAGAGCTGTTTGGTATGCTCTTATATTTGAGAGAGAACCAAATATACCCTCACAAAACATTTATGCGGAGTATAAAGCTATGGTTTGAAAGGTAAATAATGTTTCAGTAGCAGGCAAGTTCATGAGGATGGGATTCACATTATTCCACAGGTCAAGTCTGATGAGGTCCCTCAACATTTCATTGTGATTGTTGATTCCCCACGAGAGACACACTGTCATGGAAAGAAAATATTTTTGCTCCCAAATTAGTGTAAAATTCTTACTGATTTTGCCTTTTCTTGAAAGATTTTACCTGTTAATTTTTCCTTGGTACAGAAAGGAAGTTCTGATGGGTCATGGCTGTTCAAAATACCCAACTTCATCTCTTTCTGGGGTTGGTATGCAAGGAACATTGACAGATATGGGGGCTTCCTATAATCAGCACGAGTGTAGAAGTAGTAAGTTATTTGAAAATTAGATAGTTTCTCTCTTTAAAGGAAAGAGGCAGCAAATTTAGGTTAAGTGAAGATTAAATGTTGACTTTGTATAGAATAACAGGAGAAGAATAAGCTGTGGTTTAGCACAGTGTTTAGCAGCCCGTGCCGTGTGTTGTCAGGAGTAGTGACAGTTGGACTCTGCAAATCACAGATAGCTAACACTGCGTGGACAGTGTAGTTCATCCAAGCTCACTGCCTGTTTGTCACGCTCTTGTACGTGAGCCCATCTGTGACTTGATTTCAGCTGTTGGCTTGGGTTTGTGTGAAGTCCATGGCCCTTTTACAAGTTAGTCTTCCTGGCTGGAAAATACAGCTGTGGGGATACACTACTGCTGTTAGAGTGGTTTATCCGGCTGTGCCCTAGTGATTTGCTTTCTTGGGAAGAGCTAGGGAGCAGACAGAACAGGCTTCAGTCAAGGTGAACCAGTTTAGTGAGTGAAAATCTGTCAAGGTGTGCTGTTTTCCCAGAGAGCAGAGAAGGATTTACCTGTAGGTGTGTGCTGCACACACAGGAAACTCAGTGTAGTAAGTCCTTAGCAAGGAGCCTGCAGGGGTGGCGAGTACGTTGAAGATCTGTGTATTGCCTATACATAGTGACAAACCAGTGCTGCAAGTTGAACCACAACAAATTCCTTTTTGTATCTTTAATACTGTGTCTGTTAGAACAATTCCTGAAAGATTGTGGTAGACTCATGTTTTACAATCAATGCTGGGTGTTTTCCTAAAGGAAGTAGTGTCTCAAACGTGAAGAAGAGGCGAAGCCCATAACAGAGGGATGAAACTAGCTGGTTGGTTATCCCATCTGGCTTTTTATCTTTGAACATGTTCAAAATACTCCATTTTACCTGTCTGTTGCAGTTGTGAGTGCTAAACTTGAAAGTCAACACACAGTTTAGGTGGAGTTCCCAAACAGAAAGAGAACCTGATAACTTCCAGCACTGTTAGTCTTGCAGAAGCCATGCACATTGGGAGGTAGCTTCTGCTGACAAAGGAAACCAATGGTACTGTAAGCACAGTGAGCTCTGTGAGTGGAACTGAATAGGTGTTTTAAAAAAATTACCTTTCTGAAGAGCAGACCAGCACTGACTTGTGGTAGTGGGTGAAGCCAGATCCAATGCAGAGATCTGAGTGTGCATCACAGTATTTTCTGTTGCCTGTTGTTCCTGTAAGGAAACTAAGGCACCGTGACGTATCGGTGTGAGAGGTGGGACAGGAGGGCAGAAGCAGGATGGTTATTCCAAAGCCCGGGGCATGTGTGGTTGTGCAGCTTATGACAATAAACACAGTGGCAAAGGGAGAGGTGTCTGCAGTTGCATGTTGGCAAGAGTGTTCCTATTCAGTTTTGGAACTTGTGGGCAAAAAGGAATATTTACACCAGCACAACGGTGGCTGTGGTCATGGTGGTGATGGTGACAATGATATGGAGGCAAAAAGTCTCTGTGCAACATTTTGGTATGAGCATATCTTCCTTAATCTCTCAGGATGACATAGGAATCAAAACTTGTATGCATGCTTTCCTATCTCTTTTCTGAAGTGCTTTGTGAATGTGTAGGGCAGCAGCTCAAAAATTGTAAGTGCAGCCTGGTTATTTGTATGGCTCTTACTATTGGAGGACAATGTAAACTGGGTATTTTGATGGCTTTAGTACTTTGGGTGTTGTTAAATACTGGTTCTTCATGTAATATTTTCAGACATTGCTAAATTATATATAAATCTCGGTATGATTTCTTTGCAGGGTAGATGATTGATTGGTCTTTTATTTCTAAATGTTGACCAAAAAGTAATTCTTTATCTATAGTTCAGGTATTGTTAAATAAGAAACTAATGTTTTTATTTATCTTTCCCTCTGTATGCATTAGTATACCAGGAGGGAACTGGAGAGGACACCTGACCAACATTAAAGACAGGTAAATGCAACATTCTGTTTAAAAGTGAGGTGTTGTTGTGATTATTCTATGTTGAACTCTTTCATAAATACACAAAAATAGCTTTTCTTATATAAGAAAATGTTTTCATCCTTGAGAATATGAACCTTTGTTATGTGGATACAATTTCCCAAATTCCACTTTCCAACTCATTCTTGTGCATTAAACAAGACCCAACACGCACATTTGGAAAAGGAGTTATACTGAGCAGAGCCAAGACAAAAAAATGCAGAAAAATAGGAGCTGCCATTTTACTGGGTGGCTGTTTACTGTTTAGGAATTAAAGACAGATTTTATTGTTGCCTTTATGATACTATTGTTTAACACAATATGTAGCACAGCAGCTGAGGTGTGTAAATGGATGTCTTCTTGAGAACTGATACTATTCACATGCTGCTGTTAACTTGTACAGATGGCAGGGTTTTGCCTTCCCACCCTATTGTCAGTGAAGGCAAAATGATTCTTGTGTTAGGAACACATACCAGTTATCTGTGTGAATCCCTATTACAGCATAGTTTTCTTAATATCTATAAATTTCTGTTTTAAATATTATTCTATTTGCAACCTAGTTCTGTGGTTTTGTAGCAATTTGGCAACTATAAATGTTGTGAATTATAAGACTGTCTCCAGTAGATTTTGGGTATTTTTGGTGGTTTATGAAAATACACTGTGTTGCATATTCTGAAGTAAAAGCACACTTAAGAGTCCACTGGTTTTGAAGCCCATGAAAGAAGAGCATAACTCACTGTCCTGAGAGCAGGGATTGTTCACTGGAAGATGAATTATTATTATTATGCATGAATGTGTGCTTGTTGCTTTACCTTATTATGATGATTCACCAAACTCTAGACAGTCTTTTTCAGCCTTTAGAGTTTTAAAATACTAAAGCCGATTGTCATGGTTAGAGGTAGCTTGTTATCTTGCTGTCTGTAAATTCTGTTACAGACTTTGAGTGTTGAACTAAGCTAGATCAGCTCACATTTTATCATGGATTAAGAATCTGTGAACAAAGTGTTGACAAGGTGCTATATCATATTTACCTTGTGATAGTTGTATGAAAACCTTTTATTTTGAAGTAAATAAGATTGAGATAGACTACTTGGATAAGTATTTGAATAAAATTCAAGTTGGCTTCAAGAAAAGAAGCAGAATGCAAGAGCTTTTTAGTGATTAAATTACATGACTGGTGACAGAAAAGATTCTTTGAATTTAAGAAAGAAAAAAAAAAATTTGTTGGCTTTTTGTGGTGTTTTTTTTTTGGGGGGGAGGGGTGTGTGCTGATCATAAAGGGCAAAGCTCTCAAGGTATCTCTGAAACTCTTGGTCATTGTTGCTAGACTCATCTGTTTATTCAGCCTAACTGTCATCCTAAAACATGAGTCTTAAGTTAAGAAAAAAACAGAACTATTTTCCCTTAAACTAAGTTGGACAATTGGTTTAAAACCCCATCCCTGAATGAGGGTTGGCATGTGAATGATGTCCCCAACCAGGCAAGAAAGACCCTCCTGATTGGTTTTCACCCACGATCTGGACAGCCTTGGGTGGGAACCAAATAGGAGATGACCATCAGATGCTCCTGCCTTTGACATTAACATCTTGCCCCGTCTGCAAGTTAATAGCATAAGAGCTGATTCTGCTTGCAGGGGCATTGGGGAAGCCTGCTTACATGGTAGATGTGCTATGTAGGGGTTCTAGTTATCAGAAGGGTTCCCTGACTCTGCTACAAGCAGAGGTACCAGGATGGTGGGACAAGAGCCAGATGGAAAGAAGTTTATGGCTGTAATGATGCCTTTCTCTGGCAATTCTTGTAGTAGGGTTGGAGTTGGGCTGATAACTTGGTTTCTGGCTCGGCTCACTCCTCCTTCTGTAACACCATGCACCATGAGTGAATATCTTGATTTGTTTACTCCTGTTGTGTATCACATTGTACCTTTTCTGTATTATTTGGAATGGGGTAGTAAAATCTGGCCTGTATGCCTTCTGCTAATGGTTTGTCTTTCATGCTGAGGGAAGCAGTCAGCAAAAGAACAATTTAATACATTTATTCATAGGTTATTCTGATTTTATTCAAATACTGGCAGTTTTGTCAAAGGTGCTCATAGCCAGGATATTTTCTTCTTCCTCTAGCTCTGAGCTCCTAGTTTCTTTGAACTGTGATGGTCAGGAGATTGAACCCTCTGCAAACAAACCTTGAAGTTTGATGACCGTTTTCCTTTGAGAGTTATAAAAGCTTTGGATTCCCAAGGTCAGCTATAAAAAGCTGCAGCTCCAGTTTTTTTGAGCCTGCGTTCAAATTACTGTAGTAAATCTGGCCATGCTTGATATGTAGATGACATGATACTCCACAGCAATGCCTCACAATCCTCCAAAAAAAAAGTAGTTAAATTGTCAGTTAGCTGTAAGGTGAAAGTCTTCTGTGTGGGAGTTTCTTGGCATGCAACCTTAAAGCAATCAGTGAGAAGTTACAAAAATTGCAAGGTATTTTTAAAGGTATGGTTGATAGAAAGCAGCAGTTAGACTAAGGGCCCCGTTTTGCAAGGTGCTGAGTTTTTCTGATGCCTGTTTTGCCACTGCTCTCTTTGGGAATCCACATTAAGACTTCACAAGAAGAAACTGGCTTCAGGAGCTTTGGCTGTTGATAGGTGGTTGGGGTGGGTTGATTTGTTGGGGTACAGGGAGGTTTGTTTGCTTCAGGTAGTCTGAAAGTGGTAGTTGCAGATGGATCCAAGTTATCTATGGGAGAGGTCCTTAAATTTTGGGCTTAACGATTCTGTAATAGTCTCAAAACAGTTCACTAGTCCTTTCTTCTCTTTCCAAACTCTAAAGTTCCTTGATGCAAATAGATGTGTTTCATGGTAACTTTACAGCTATATGAGCACCCAGTCTGATTGCTTACATTTATGTATCAGCTAAGCCTGCAGTGGGCTGAGCAACAGGAGTGCGTTTGTGTGCAGCAGTGAATGTCCGTTGTTGGGATGCCATGCATGACTTGATTCAATAAATACCCTGTCAGCATTGCAGTTAATGCAGTCTTGTCTTATGGTATGTGCATTAATGTATACATTAATTGTTGGGAGGATTTAACATTTCTAATTGCCATGGTTTTAGAAAATTACAGTGACTTAGCTTTGGCCTCACTAGGAGGTCTCTGTGGAAAGAGACAGGGGAAAAGAACTTGTTCCATTTTAACACTTAAAGCCCAAATCCTATGGCTGAGTTCTGATATTGTGCTTGTAAGAATAAGATATTCGGATGGATTTAGAAAAGAATGGTTACTCCTTCGGTTCAAACTATGCCCAGCATATAGGCTGAATATAGGCTTCTGTACAGAGAGTGATAGAAAGGAAAAATGTGAAAAGTCAACAACATATCCTGCGTGTAAGGGAAGCTTAAGTGGGAGCAAGCATCCAAAAAATCATTGTTTGTGAGCCAGGAAAACCAAAGCTCCATTCCAACTAAGCGTCGTTTTGTCGCTTCTTGGAGAAGCCACTGGATTGTCCTGATTTTCTTGGTACCATGGCTGGACTGCCCGGTCTAGTGGTGAAGATGCAGGCTGGATCTCATATCTGAGATTCTTGGCAGAAGTGCTTGAGAACAGGCATGACTGACTGTAACTTTCCTTAGTGTATGTTAATGTCCTATCTGGCTGTTTCTTGGCTGCATCAAAAGAAATGTGACCAGCAGGTTGAGTGAGGTGATTCTCCCCCTCTACTCCTCTCTGGTGAGACCTCACCTGGAGTAGTGTCCAGCTCTGGGGCCTTCAGTGTAAGAAGGGCATGGACCTCTTGGAGTGAGGGCCACAAAAATAATCAGAGGGCTGGAGCACATTTTCTGTGAACACAGGCTGAGAGACTTGGGGTTGCTCAGCCTGGAGAAGAGAAGGCATTCAGAGATGCAGGTCAAGAAATGTACCCATGACATCTATGTCTATTTCTAGCTCATTGGTTTGTCTTTAGAAAGTGTATCTGCAAAACTTTCAGGTAAGATTTTAGGGGGGAAAAAAAGGCTAATGCCTTCACAATTCAAACGCAGGTTGTTTTGTCTCAGTCCTCCACTGTTAACTGCCTTAGAGGCTGGTTTTGTGGTAGGCCCCAAGGTTCACAGCAGTGATACATGACATGCATATTTGACCTGGGTATGGAGTTGTGTTGATCATGTGTTTCATTTATAGGGGCTAACGGGAGAGACAACTAGAAAAGAAAAGAATGAGCAAATGAGACATGGAAGAGATGATAGTTCCAGTTTTATTTCCTTCAGGTTATGTGTTAGCACAGAGGTTGTGGCTGTGGGACATGAAACAACAGAAAAGGCTAGATATTAAAAAGGGTGTTTGTTCTTTCTTTCAAGATAGAGTTCTGAGGGATCATATAAAAATCCAGATGTGGCCATGGAAGTTAGGCATGTCTTTTTTTCATCTTGGAATTAAGTGCGTGTTGTGCCAGCAGGCTGTAAGGACAAAACCCCGACTCATAGCAGTTGATGTGGTTCTCGTGGTTGTGGTTTGTTTTGATGACCTTTCCCAGTGCTGGGGAATTTTTTTCAGCATTAGTTTGGTTACACAAAAGGTTGTGTCCATTGGCTGGCATGGATCTGGGTGTCCTCTGTCGTGTTGCCTCACTTACGCGGTTCTGGAAACGTTTTCAGGATCTTCTACGATGTGTCAGCGCTCTTCTTGATGTTATTAATGAACTCCAGGTCTGTTTTTTTCACATCCTCCATTGTTCTTTTCTGGGATCTTTTCTTTTATGATGGATTTTCAGTCTTTTTGGTCTTTTAGTTTTAAAAACATGCACAGACAGATCAGTGGACAGTTCTTGTGTGTCAGAGATAAAACAACATATGCTTTGGTATTTGCAGAACCACAATTGTTTCTATAGGTGCTGACCCTGCAGCACGGAAACTGAGAGTCCTGAGAAGTGGGCGGTGTGAATGATGGAGGAGGTTGCCCGAGTGCTGCTGTACAGTCACTGACCCAGCTGTGCATGTGGGAGCAGTGTTCCTGGCCCTGGGAAATGAACCCTCAACAATGGCTTTGGTTGGCTGTAGCTGCAGAGCTTTTTTCCTAGATACATGTGATGATATTTGGCCCATGCTGTAGAGCAGGAACTGAAGTTTCTTAGCAGTAAAGGAACAAGAATTGATTAGTTGCCAGGAGATAGCAATGTCAAGCTGCTTTCTCTTTGGGTGCCAAGAGCCTGGTGTTAGAAAATCTCTGGTGGAACTGGGCATCATACAGACACGCAGTGCCAGCAAGACTTAGTATTGCTGGGGGCTTTCGGAGCAAACAGCATTTCTGTTTCAGTTACATCTGCTCTCAGTCTACTCACTTTGACCACTTTGGAAAGATCTGAACAAACAGCCTAGAAATAAGATGGAATCAGACAGCAAAAGATTAGTGGCACAAGAAAGTATTCTTGCTCATTATTTGCTTTTCCAGCCAAACAGCAGATTTATGTTACTTTTTCCTTTTCCAAGGGCTTATTTCTACACCTATGGCAGATTTGGTTATTCCAAACCTTAGTAAACCAGGCACGGATAATTTAGGGTTTTTTGTGGGAGCAGTCACTGGCACAATAGTGGAGCATTTCACTGGTGCATTTTCTTGTAACACTTCAGAATGGATTCATGGCCCGGCAGAAGCTCCCTGGACTACCTCCTAGCTTCTACCACTATGCCAACAGCTACTTTGTGTCTTCTGGCCAGGCCAATGCAACTGCTTGACCTTCCCACCTTGAGATCTGGGCTGTATGTATCCAGAGGGACTTTCCAGTGTGGTAGGGAAACTTACAAATATTAGAGGTGTGGAAATTTGTAGTAATGCTGAGAATTCTACTCTGACCTCTCAACACCTAAATAAATAGTGGTGAATATTTGCTTACTTCAGCCCTAAACCCTTGAATGTCTCTACACTTAAAACTTTGATCCTGGTCCCACCAAATCACATAAAAATATTTCTTTAGTAGGTTTTAGATGCATCCCAGAAAGAGTACAGCTAATTTTATCATTATTGTATGGTGCCGGAATTCTTGTAAAGAATCCGGCTTATACACAGGCATTCAATAAGTTAGTAAAATTTAAGGTGTTTTTTATTTAAAATAATTTATCCTTTTATTTTCTTGTTTCACTACTATTACAGTGGACAGTGCCCAGTTTGCAACCATCAGTTGGAGGATAGTGACCTCACCGAAGAGGAGTATGATAACCTCAGAGAAAGAATAATAAGGGATGTGATACATGGAACTGACATGTTTAGAAAGACAACCCCAGAGGTAGGTCTTGCATGCTGTCAGGCTGGCTGTCTAGGAGGGTAAAATAAAATTAATGTTCAGGTGCTTTGAAAACAACACAAATCTTTTTTTTTCTTGGCTTTAAACATTAATAGGCTGTTAGATACTGTAGTATTCTATGTATCTTTTCCAGTTTTGTTTATAAGATGGGTCTAAATCTTGACCTCTTTTGTATTGTCTTTGTTCTAATAATTTGTCAGCTGTTAATGGATACTGAAATAATTAAAACATTTTCTTTATGTTAAAAAATTTTAAGGCTATAGAAATCTTTTAATCCTTCAAAAGCTAAGTGTTAAATATAGACTAAAACCTAGTAACTAGAACAAAAGAAGACATCTAGTCTTTTGAGCTTGCAAAAAAAGTAAAAGTCCTAGTATTTAAGTTGAGTATCATATCTGAAGCTTACATTTATGTGCTGAATATTTGATTTTTCAGTTGGGCAGCTGTTTGCCAGAAACAATAAAGAAGCAATTAGCATTATGCTCAGTCAAGTTTCACAACCCACCTACCAACCACCCCTCAATTTTAATGATACACCTTCATATTTGTAATCACAGTATATATCAGGAGGATCAGTCTTTTCAAAGGTCATTGTGAACACATGAGATGGCATAATCCCCAGACACTGGAATATCTTGCAGTTGTGTTTCTCACTCCCTGGTGTGTAGTGATGTGGCATGAAGTGGAGCTCCCCTAGATGGAGCCCATGCCACATCTCAGAGTGGTTTTGCTTTAGCTTCATGAGTATTGATGTCATTTTGTGCAGCTGGCACCCAGTTCTGAAAACATGGACAGAGAACACCAGGCAGGCTTTCTGTAGACACAGACATTGTGCACATGTCACAGCTACAGAAACTTGAAACAGGTAGTGTTGGGGTGCTTGTAATACATGCAGCCTCTTGTTCAGACATGTGATTTCCACACAGATGTTCTCAGGAAGTTCAGGACTTTTAGCTGATGTAGCTGTGGATGGTATAGTGGAGTAAAAATATCCTTTTAAAATATAGCAATAATTTCAAGTATTTAATGGTCACTGGTGTTGTATAACAGAAACAAAAGGATGTCTTTTATTGCACACTGTACAACTAATATCTGTTCTCTAAAAGCCTTTGTGAAAATTATGACTGAGGTTGGTTTGTTAAAGAACACGACAACAACAAAACTTTTAATTCTGTAACCAGTTAACAGCCTAGTCGGTGAAATTTCATTTCTGTTCCCTGTGGTGTCTCCTGGGTTGAAAATTTCTAATTTGTCAAGTACACAGGGCTAGAGTAGCAGTACCAGTTGAAGGCAGGGAGATTTGGAAAGAGAGTTCTGGGTGGTGACATTCATGCCCAAGCTGAGCAGCAGTGGAAATTAGGTTCCCCATGTTTGAGAACCCAACTGATCAAAAAAATGCAGCCTAATGAAACAAAGACTCAATACACTGTTTTAAGTTTTGATGTCCGTAGATTTTTGTTAGTCCATGTGATAACTGAAATCCTGTCATTTCCTGCTCCAGGGCCACACTCTTGCTAGTTCCAAGCTGACCTTGTTCCAGTTCCCTGTCATCAGGTGGTCAGCGGGAGGCTGAGCGGAGGTGAACTAGTGGTGATTGCTCTTGGCTGTACAGCTTACAGTCTGCTCCTTCAGTGAATTTTGAGCATGGATGTGAGGTTAGAGGCAAAACAGTGAGGTGATGTGTCAGAGGCTTCCAGAAATAAATTTGGGGCTTTTTAGTTGCCTTTGTGCTGTGAAAGCAGATGTGTGGTGATGAAAATATGCTGC
Source organism: Merops nubicus (assembly GCF_000691845.1). Lineage (NCBI taxonomy): Eukaryota > Metazoa > Chordata > Aves > Coraciiformes > Meropidae > Merops > Merops nubicus. Next base: position 12,130 of record NW_008598067.1, read on the forward strand.
CCATTTTAGGTATGCCAGACTGTATGACTTCTCCTGCAGCCAGGGTTTTCCAGAGGGGAAACTAGGTGAGGAGGCTGAAAATAGGATGTAAGCAAGTTTACTGAGAAGGGGGTTTCCATTTTCCAGTCAGTCACTTTTTTTGTAGTAGCCACAATACAAACAGAGAACATTTTAGCTTTCTATTCCCTTTTCTCCTATCTAGTTTTCTGTAGTACATCTGTGTGTCTTCCAATTAAATGATTATGCAGGGGAACAGACTGAGTTGTTTTGAGCTCTAAAGACTTTTTTTTTCCCACAGCATTTCAAATTGAATATGTAATGTGTTTGGCATCTTTTCTTTTTTTCTCACTGACGAATAGTCTTCTGTCTGTCTTTGGCAATGGCACCTTTGCTGTATTTGATTTATCCTTCTCACTTAAGAATAAATGTGATCAGGGTAGAAAATGAGGAGCAAATATTTAGTTTGTTGAGGATCCCCCAAAAGTAGTCCGTTGTGTTACAATCAAAAAAAAAAAAGAAAAATTGTAATTAGTTTTAGGAAAGAAAATGAAACAATTTTGGTTTGTACATCAGAATGGTAGTGAGCACTGTTTATAAATATGTTGAGAAACACGGCTTGTGTGAATTCTAAAACTCATTATCTGCGATAAGGGAATACCTGTTACACATTAAACCCAGACATCAGTTCAGATCTTCATGCACAGCTACTGAAAGGCCGATGAGGGTGTCATGTGTTGATCTAATATAGGGAGCTGCAGCCTTGCAGGCAGCTGTAGAAAGAAAACAATTGTAATGAGACTCTCACCTTTTGTCCCAATGTCAGTGTGATGTTTTCAGTCAGGTGCCTGTTTACTCTGGCTGCAGTTAATTGGGAGCTGTGCCATTGAGCCTGAGGTGATATAATTGGTATACTGAGAGGCAGAATCAACTTTTGCTGTGACAACTTCCATGTTGCAGCTGCTCCCTGGTGTTTCTCTCAAATATGTACGTGCAGTAATTTATTCCTCTTGTGGCTACTTCATACCCCTGATAAGCCTGAAAGTCCTGTTGTGCAGGAGGAGGGAAGCATGTGGGAGATGAGTATGTGCTGTCAAGAAGGCAGGAAGAAATGGGTTTGTGGGCATGTAAAGTCCCCACACTAGACCTGGACTGTATAAGGGGGTTTGACATATTCTTCTAGACTAGAAGAGGCTGGAGGGGGAAGAAGAAGTGACCCATTCATCTCAGTGTTAATTCTGCAGCTGATTGACGTTGTTCTGTTTCCAAGGACCCTTGAAAATAAAGCTCTATCTCTTGCTTTTAGATTGATGCCTTTTCTATAATGCTTTGGTTCTCCTTACACATGTGCATGTTTCCCAGCTCCATGATCTGCCCTGAAGTCCTGTGTGGTATCAGTCCTGTTCTGAACAGAGTAGTTTATTACTCCCAAAACCCATATGCACTCCAAACTCTTAAGACTGTCTGACACAGTTTGCCCTAACCTTATCTGGCAGAACCTTCAGTCCTAACTTCCAGTGTGATTTTTCTCATTTTTCTGCCTGCTTTGTTGGATCTCAGTTTGTGGTCTAAGTCAGCTAAGTTGCTTGCATTTGAGCTGTTTCCAGAGTGAGCTGCCCTCAGCTGCCCTGAGATGCTTGGGTGGTTACAGCTGTCCATCTTGCACCTGGATGACATGGCTGCTTTGCCTGAGCTCAGGGAGAAGGAAAGGGCTGGATAATTCAGGTGTCTCCTCAGAAGATCAGGCTGAAGAGGCTGATACTGTGTGCACCACAGCCCAGCCTATGTGTGCTGTTTGCCTCCTGTACGTCTGTTCCCAGGTATGCTGCCTCCTCCTGGTCACTGCCAAGGAGCAAAGAACTTTCTGAAGGGAGATGTCCTGACCCTAAACCATGATGGGAGGAAACATGGAAGGAAGAAGGTGGCTGGGTGGAATTTCTCTGGTGTGTTCATGTGCTCATCTTCCCTCCCAGATACTTATGGGATTGCAGCAAAGGGATCAGATTCCCAGTCACTTGTTTGTCCTCTACAGTAGGAGTACAAAAATTTGGTGTGCTTCTGAATGCTGCAAAGCCCCTTTCGGTGGGATGGGGGCTGTTTTGGGCAGGAACAGTTCCTATGTTCCATAGTTTCTTTGAAGGTGGGAATGACTTGAAGTCCTCTTGTCAGTTCTGTGGCAGGGTGGGGCATTTTGCCAGGGTTCTGTTTAAAATGACAGCACTTGGATTCAGAGCTAGCTTCTGCAGGAACTGTGCTGGCAGGGTGAAAACCCTGCTGGTGCCAGCACAGGTTGAAAGCTTTGTGTTACTTCTAGAGAGGGATATAGAGGTGGTGAGGTGTAGTTAGGATTGGGGCTAAGCTTAGGCTTCAAGGTGGTAGAGATTTCTGAGCTTGCTTTTTTGGTTGGTTGGTTGGTTGGTTTGGTTTTTTTGTTTGTTTCTTTGTTTTTTTTTTTTACTTTTTCCCTACCCCATCTTCTACAGAAGGCATAGATGAGCAAGTTACTCTTTTCCAAATGGTGTGTAAATTAAACTCTACTAGCTCATATTATTCGAGAGGGTTTGCACAATTTTTGGTGATTGGTTCAACTGTGTTACAGTGTACAGGTGCTGGGTGCATAGGTTTATAATTCTCTGCATTATTCCCAAAAATATTATAATAAGGCTAGAACATGTGGTGCCATTCAGCCCCCCAGAACAGTTGCTGTTTCTTTTGAGAGTGCAAATATTAGCTAGTACAATAATTTGGTGGCAGTGTGCTTTTTAAAGTTACTGTTTATTTATTTATATTTTTTTAAAACTAGCATAACTAGCCTTACCACCCTGGCAGCTGTTCATTCCTTCCCTCTTTGGCCCCTGCAAGTGTGCCAGGAAACAAGTGAGCACAGCCCCATGGTAAGCAGGGCACAAACCCAATGACAAAATAATGTTTTGTTTTCGGTGGGTTTTTTTTTGTTTGGTTTGATTTTGGCTAGATCTGTCCCTTGTTCAGATTTGTTTCAAATGTTTCTACCAGCGTAGGTAAGAAAGCACCACAGAGGTGTATCTGGCTGTCTGATATTCATGTAGCATTTTTCCACATGGGTGTTTTGAACTGTCTGTAATGAAATGCTAGTCTGCCTCGCTTACTTGGGACACTGGCTTTTCTATCAAGTTCACAATGCATTGCTTTGGTATTATTCCACTGTTTTTCTGTAATGCCAGTTGTATTGTATTTAAGCATTCAAGACAATCTTTTCTTGATTTAGCAGTCTGTTAGGTCATTTGCCTTAGGATGAAAAGGTTCCAAAATAGTGTTTTTAATTTTGAATGCATTGTGAATTCAAAATATTTCTGCCCTTGCAAGGTTTCTTTGTTTTGAAAGAAAGCTGGGTACAGTCCATTTCTGTAATCTGGTATTTGGGGTGGCAGCCTTGCAAAGATGAGGGCATTTTTCTGCTGAGGACTGCAGCACAAACTGCTTATTCCTTCTGTCAGGTTAAATGTGCTCAGGAAGGACATTCCAGACGTTCACTGCCTGGATTATTTGGGCCCAAGTTTTGTATTGGCCTTGGGACTGATCCTCTGGTGTCTGATGCAGTAGGCAGGAACAAGTGCCACAAAGACCCTGCCTGCTGTTGGCAGAGGACTGCAAACAGGGAACACAGAGCACATCTCAGCCAGGTTGTCAGAGTGCCTGTGAGTACCTTCTTGTTTGTGATGGTATCTCTGTAGGCTACACCCACAAGAGTCTGTGACTCCTGGACTATTTGTTAACTTCAGAAGCACGTAACAAAGGGCAAACAACTTGTACGCCCTCCAGAGTACATAGTGATACCCTGCTGAGAAAAGCCTTCCTGCTCATAAGGGTTGGAAGGGGATTTCCAAGCTTTGAAACTGTGGGGGAAATATTCAAACCTTTCAGGCACAGCAACAAACAGACTTAAGAGTGCTCCAACAAGGCACCTTCAGAAAAATTGGCTGGATTGCAGTTGGGCAGATGGATTTTATTTCTCACACTCTAATGCTCATGCCTGTGTTTTTCTTCTGATACTAAGAAACTTTGCTGACAACAAAGCAACCCTCATCTCTTTGTATTTTATGAAACTGTTAAAAAGTGAATGATTTCACTTCTCTAAAAGCTCTTCTTATGGTGTAGAAAAACACCTTGTTTTATATTTAGGGTAGAGTTACATAATACTTGAGTGGAGTATAATATTCTGTTAATTAGAGTTTACTCTTTCCTCACACTTGAGTATTTTGCTGTTTAATATGGTGAGAGGGAACACTGCTTTTCCTGTTGTGCAAAGCTTAAGCTACTGTGAACTCTTCTGGAAACAATATATGTTGAATACTGTAGTTTTGCACTTTTTCATTTGACTTTAGTGTCTCTCCACCATTCCTGATGAGTGAGCATAATCTTTATTCTTTGGAGGAATTTAAGAAGCAGCCTTTCCTGCAGTGATTTTAATAGGATTTGGTAGGGTTTTGTCTTTTTGTCTTTTTTCCTTTTTATTTTCAAATTCCATGTGTTGGCATGAACATAATAGCCTTTCTTGTATTTAGAAGTCCTCTGTGGATTTGCTCATGTATCTTCTTTGTATGTTATATTACTTTGGGGTTTGGCATTTAGATCAGTAGACATTTTGGGTTGTTGAAGAATTTGAGCAATACTATGATTTTATTTCTAGTTGCCAACATATTTCCTGTTTAGACTTGAGGAGAAAAATGCCCAGAAAAATGTTTCAGACACCTTTCTGTGGTCTGAAACTTTTCTCTTTACATCTGTTAGAGACATTAAAATTATTTCAAAAATTACTCTTACTGTTCTTATCAAAGGACATGCTTGTTTAGCTGTGTCTGCTTTGTTGTTTCTTCAGTTGTGAAGTTTATTTCTATGTTATCATATTTAATATAGTAAATCTGTAAATACTAATAATGAATTCTCATTTTTATTGTGCTTTTATTGTGCTGAGGCTTGTAGGTCATGTGTGCACTACTATTGGAAGAGAAATATGCGTTTCTGTTTATAAATGTATTTACAGAAGTTGAAATAGTATTAACACTCTTACAGAAGTGTCTTTTTCAGATTTATTACTGCTGCTATTTCAAATATTTTTGGCTGCGTAAGCCAGACTTGAAACTTGAGGTCACAATTTTTTTAAAAAAATATTTTTCAAATGAGTGGTTTAAAATAGCAAACCCAAACTTTTTTCTTTCTTTCCTTTTCCTGTACCCCTCTTTTTTAAACCCAACCTCTGTCTCTTGTTTTGCTGCAGTTCCCCAGGCTGAGGGATATATCTCATAAAATGTTGTAGATTCACAGTGCAGTGAGTAAGCATAGTCACTGCTCCCCATGGGAAAAGGTGATCCCAGTAGTCTCACTGGCTACTGGTCTCATTTCTTCTTCCTGTCCTGGCTGAGCTTTCGTGCCAGGACAAACCCCTTCTCTGACCTGAACAGGGGGACTGGTGCAGGCTAAAGACTGTTAGTGAGCTCAGTTCAATGGTGGGTCAGTTCTTCATCTGCTTCAGTCCTCCTCTGTGTGCCAACAAGCTTGCATAGGTAGAGAAGGGGGCAAGGCTAGGAATGAATGGCTGAGGGAAGGGAGAAGGTAGAAACATCTCTTTCTGTGGTAGCACCAGTACATACCAGTATAAAAAGGTGGTGAGATAGCTCATGAGTCATCCAGCTGGTGTGCAGTACCAAAAAAAGGCAAGACTGTTTTGTGCTTTTGCTGAGGTATGAATGGACTTGAGCCACCCACATGATAGTGGTTAAACAGAAAGTTACTTGAAATTCCTCTAATTCTTCACATCAAGATAAATTCCATTATGTGTTTGTTATGGCTGGCTCTTACTTCCCAATTGTTTTAGTCAGTGTTTTGTCCTTTTGCAGAGAGAAGTTTTCTTAGCAGCAGGTGCAGTGAATAATTTCTAAATGTTGCGTAGTTGGCAATCCCCTATTTTCCCAGCTAGGCAATGAATGAAATTGGGTGGGTTTTTTTAAAATTCTCTTTTCCTTTGCACATGGTGTGTGAGGCAGGATGTCACTGGAACCTCTTGTGAGCACCCTGCTGCATTGCATGTAAAAAAAAAGGGAGACACATTGTGAGAAGTCTTCCAATGAGGTAGCAGCCTCGTGGTCTTGCAGACATTTTTCTGTGCCTCTCAAGCATTAAGAGAGTCACGTGTTTTCATGTGTTTTTAAAGTTTTGACCCTTCAGTTGCCAACTCTGTTGAAGTGAGTTTGAGCAGTGTGTCTGAGGCTGGGAAAATGACTCTTCCTCAGAGATTTTGAGAGATGAACCTGACCAGAACGAGTTAGAAATCAGTGTAAGGTTTGCTGTGCTTGTTTTGGCGCTCTTACCTGGAGAGAGAGATTTTTGCTGCATGTTGAAGGGATTCGTCAAAAGTGCCCCTTGTCATGTTCAG
>NW_008598067.1:18591-39393 GCF_000691845.1 Merops nubicus
CCTGCAGCATATGCAGGGAGTTCTGTAGATCCCGTGTTGCCTTCTCCATTTGGAAGGAAAAGCTTTTGTGAGTAGCTGACTTCTTTTTGCCTAAACCAATCTTCATGTCATCCTTGTGTCTGGCTTCTCTTCATCAGCTGTACCCTAGCTGCAGCTCTCCTCTCCTTCATTTACTGCTTATAAAGAAGATCTTAGATTTATTCCTACAGTTGGCTAGTGAGGGAAGTACCTTTAGAGAACTGTGAGTGAATCATCTCTTTATTACTGTACCTGTAAGTAAGATCTCATAAAAATCTAGACAAATCCCAATCTTTGGAAGATTCAAAATACTTTGAATGGTATGCTTTCTCTCTTTGTGATGGGTTGACCTTGGCTGGATGCCAGGTGCCCACCAAGCCACTCTATCACTCACTTCCTTGGCAGGACAGGGTGAGATGGGGAGAAAATATGATTAAAATACTTCTGGGTCTAGATAAAGGGAGTTTAATAAAGCAAAAGCGAAGACTGCTTGCAGAGGAAAAAGAAAACAGAAGATGTATTTTCCACTTCCCATCAGCAGGTGATGTCCAACCACTTCCCAGGAAGTAGGGCTGCAGTACCTGCAGTAGTTGCTCTGGAAGAGAAATGTCGTAATAACTAATGTCCCCCCTGCCTCCTCCTTTCTCTTGGCTTTTATGGCTGAGCAGATGTCGTATGGTATGGGGTATCCCTTTGGTCAGTTTGGGTCAGTTGTCCTGGCAGTGTCCCCTCCCAAGACCTTGCCCACCCCCAGCCTGCTGGTGGGGAGGAACGTTGGAGAGACAGCCTTGATGGTGTGCCAGCACTGCTCAGCAGCAGTCACAGCACTGGTGTGCCACCAGCACCTTTCTGGCTACTGTTACAAAGCACCGTGAGGGCTGCTGTGGGGAGGAGGAGCACCATCTCAGCCACACCCAGTGCACTCCTGCAGTGTAAATCTGGGTGTGTTGGAAGAACCCTTTGTGCTGCATACAGATGGTCTGCTGCTTATTCCCAGGCTTTGCCCTTTTCCTTCCCTGTGTCCAGAGAGGATGGGAAATATGGCGACTCAAAAACTCTCTCTCAGGACAGCAGACCTGGATCTTCTCTGTTGTTCTTAATGTATTTTTCTTTTCTGGAAAAGGAAAGGATCATTCTTGCATGTTGCTGGGGAAATATGGATGGTGAGGAGAAAATGAAATGATCCTTGGGGATTTTTAGTCTGTCTAAGGCTTTTCACTGGAGTCTTCTGTATTTGGTGACATAAATTAAACTTGGCAATTTGTCTTCTGCACTTGCTCTGCTATTAACTCTTCATGTCCCTGTGTGGATAACAGTCTTCTGTGCCAGCTAACCTTCTCTCCATGTATTGCCCAGTTTACTGGTAGTGAGACAAAACAGTTGAGCAGACGTGGGAGGCTGACAGGAGCACACTGTCAGGCCTCTTGCTGAGGATGGGTTAGGAGACATTGGACGCAAGAGGATGATGGATGAAGGGTGGAGTGGCTGAGGGAACAACATTGAAAAAGCTGTGTCATCTCACCAGCTCCAAAAGTAAAGCCCAGAAAGCCAGGAGCAGGCTTCTGAGAGGTGCTGAGCCTATCCTGATGTCTCTCAGCAGGACCCTTCTGGCAGCTCCTGTTCCATCTGCCCTGCTCGGAGAGGAGAGGGAGCCAAGCAAAGCCTGGGCAGAGGGAAGTGCTGACCCACCAGATTCCTCTGGTGCTCCCCCAGCTCATGCTGTAGCATTCCCTTGACAGCATACTCTACTCTGCCCATCAGAGAAGAACCATGCCTTCAGGAACTGCTCTAGAACTATTGTCACTTGAAATAAAATACTGCTTTAAAAATTCTCCACAAATCTTTGTGTTTTATCAAACTGAGCCTTTAAAGACAAGGTGACATGTTCACTATACTCTATAAAAATGTCTACTTGATTGTAACCATGCTACTTCAAATAATATTGGCATTTGCTTGCATTAGGAAAATAATGCTTTATTGGAGTATTTACCATATATATATTTTTTAGCTGCTTCCACTCTATTCTGTCTTTCCCATTTTCACTCATCATTCTCTCATAGCTCTCCTATTTTACCTTCATTTGTCTGCAGGTATTTTCCTTCTTTTTACCTTTCCACCTTTCAGACAGCCATCCAGAGTTACAGTGATGACTCGTCTGCTTTTGAACCATGGGGAAGTTCCCTGGGTGCTGTAAGCCCAGAAGTCAGGAATCCTTGTTTGGTTTTGCATTTGTTTCTCCTCCTCCTCCCTGCCACTGCCTTTGCTAGTGACTTCCTTTCTGTGTCTTGGTGTCCCTGTCAGATTGCAATGAGAAGCAATTAAGTTTTGAGTGCCTATGAAATTTCATTTATAGCCTTGGACTGTGAAACCTCTGTTACTGGCAAGTAAGTCTTACTTGTTACTGGAAAGGTCATGTATGAAGGCAGGTCATTGCCCACCAGGATGGTTTGAGGTTCCTGTGCCTATTCAAAACAGTCAGAAGCAGGAAGCAGAAATCTTATGTCTGCTAAAAACACTAAATCTTTGCTCAAAATTTGAGGGCGAAATTCTTGAAGATTTTATTAAAGCTTTGTATTTTGTTCTCCTCCTATGGGTTCTCAAGCCTAAAGCAGTTGTGGTTTTCCTTCTGTTGGAAAAACTGGATGGATGCTGCTGGTTTCCTCAGTCACTCCATTATGTTCCTGACCTAGTAATAAAGTTCATTGTTTTCCTAGTCTTAAAGCTGTGTATGTCTCACAAATGGAGTGCTGTGTTTCTAAATGAATGTTTATTTAAATATTGACTCGCATTCAGAGATTTCAGAATTAGTACAGAGAAGCTAAGCATGATGTTTTTTTTACACTTGGAAATATTAAGAGTTAGCGATAGTGTCAGAGTCCACTGGTTTGTAAAAGTGCTTTGTTTTGCAGCTGTTGCATAACATTGACACTAGCAGGTATCTCTACAAAAGTGTACAGTTGGGCTTATAATTTTGAAAATCTGGACAACAGTGAAATTCTGATTGTCAGTTGTCATTTAAAATTATATTGGACGTATCCACTGTAATGCTAACAGCTTTTATGGGGGGCAAGTGGGTTGCTGTTGTCTTAGCAAATACATAAAGGTGGGAAGTGTAGTCAGTGAAGGAAAAGTGAGAGATTTAGGCTTTGTTTCTTTTTTTTTTTTTTAATAAAAAAGGAAATCTCTTTCTGTTAAACTCAGCGTATTATTCCCTCATGTTTGTTTGTTTATTTCAGGAATTTGAAGCTTTTCAAACATTTGTGGAAAATCGACTTCCATTTGATATTGTTATTGATGGACTCAATGTTTCCCACATAAAACCCAGAAAGATGCAGTGTGAAAATGTAAGTGCTGGTTAAATATTCATTAAGAGTTTTGTCTCTGCTGATCGTAAAACAGTGAGTGCCTCGTTATCACTTATCCTTTTGAAAAACTGATTAAACATTTTTGTTGCACATGTTGCAGTGAAGTTCAAGGAGTTTTCTAGACTTCACGAAAGTGATCAGTGGGGAGATGGTTGTTCTTACGTATTTGACTGTATTAGCTGTAAAAAGTCATACCTAAATTTCCTTATGTATGCAGTGCTCATAGTTAGAGCTAAGATATCAATAATAATGTTATTAGGACACGTACTGTGTGAGGGTGTGTTTTCATAGTAATAGGGATTTGGGGAACAGAGTCAATATATTGGATAGAAAATTGAAGCTAAGAGAGTCATGCTGGTGAGAGTTCTCCTTAAAATAACGCCTTACTTAGTTCAAACCACATCCTGTACAAGTTTAAACTTTATTTCATTCCCTATTGCCTTAAGCATTTGAGTCCTGTTCTTACAGAGGAAGCTCAAGCTGGCTATAGTTCTTTCTGCTTGGTAATTTGAAGAAGAATAAGCCTGTTTTTTCACCAGTACCTATTTTTGAGAATTCTTGGTACTCCCTTGTAGCATTTCACTAAGAAATGGCTTAAGGTTTGCAGTTTTTTTATTTTTGTCAATCAAATAATTACTTTAAATTAGAAATAATGAAGTAGCTGCTCCCTTATATTCCAAAGCAAGAATTTAAATTTTCACGCTCTTGAAATTAAAACTAAGTTATAAATGAGCTTAATTACTGGAAGTGAAGAACATAATTTGTTATTACAAGAAATAAATTTTGGTCCTAAGAACTAGTTTTAAATTATTTGCAAGAAGCAGGATATGCTTTCAGATACGTATATAAGCAGCTGAGCTAGGAAGGTTAGATAAACTTCCTGAAAGGTGTTTGTATGAGAGTGGCAGTGAAGTTTCATGAGATACTGGCTCATGAAGAGGGTACTTTCCTTACCATGAAAATAGAAAAGGAAGTTTGCATGTTCTCTGGATAGGATAAGAGAGGAAATGTTTGTTATCTGAGAAGAATCCCAGGCAGCATGTAGTGGTACCACGTTTTAAGATCTGGAGAGATAGATCTGTGCTGCCAAAGAAGGGGAAGATAAGTTAATGTCCTTCCTCTGTACATGCTTGTCCCAGTTTGAGAACTCTGAGCAGGATCCAGAACGGTCTTTAAGAGCTGGAGGCAATAGAGCAAAGAGCCAACTTGGTTTTGATAGGTAGTTACTGCTTATTTCTGCTAGGGAATCTTACGAGGAGCTGAACAGCATAAACTGCCTTTGAGTTCCTCATTAGCTTCTATATTGGAGGGACTTTGGGAACCATCATGTCAGGGAGCTCCAGAGGGACTGTATGGAGGTATCAGCTTTCCGTTTAGGTTGTTCCACATATGTACAGATCAGATCTCTCTTGAATCTGAGGTGTTTACAGATTAGGAGGATTTTTAGGAAGATCTGCCTTTCTGTCCTGCCCAACAGAATGGTAACTTGGACTCACCCTTCTTACCTCCAGAGGAAGATTCTCTTAGCTAAAATTTACTTGTTTTATGAATTATGTTGCTGTTACTTATTATTGCATTTTGTAATGCACAAAAAATATTAATCATTGGAGTTTCTGCCAGCTAATCTTTTGCTGCTCCTGTTAGCTGAACCCTGTCTTTGAGAGTGTGGCCTCATTATGTGAAATAGGATGGACATGCCCATTAGTTCTGCCTTTCACCTGTAGATATTCACTGGTTGGTTAGTGCTTTTTTTGGCTTGGGGAGTGTATATTTGCACTCTAAGCAACAAAATACCTCCTTCACTGCCCAGAAGAAATACTCTTATGGACCCCATGAACTACTGAAGACTTTTTCATGTATTGAGCCTCTCTGTTCATTGAAATACTTTAAAATTATTTTTTATGATAGGTGTCTTTATAGATGATTACAGTATTGTAACATGTCAGGAAAGGACTGTCTCTTTGTTCTTATTTTGGATACTTCTGAAACCAGAAAAAAAACAAAAACAACAAAAAAAAAAGAAAACAAAAACAAACAAACAAACAAACAAACAAAAAAACCACAACACACACACACCCACAAACAAACAAAAAAACCCAACCTGCAAAGCAGAGCAATCGTTTCTTATATCTCCAAACTTTTCTTCCATATGAGGGAAGGGAAGGTCACAGGAATCTCTGCATGTGTTGCTTTCCTGGTTACTGGTGTTGCTGCCAGGTAGTCCCCCATCTGTGAATGCTGACCTCGCTGAAGGCTGTAGTCAGTCCTTTGAGGGCTGACTCTGGAAGAAGCACCCTCTTTTGGAAGCTGCTATCCTCACACCAGAGCAACTGGATGGAAAATGTGGAGTGGCAGGTCTGGGGCATTCACAGCCTGACTTACTAAACTCTTCAGTGTACAGAGGGAAACACAGTGCAGAACTGTGAAGGTGGAGAGGAGAAATACATGCAAGAGGAGTTGGAGGCAGAACACAAAGGATGGAAGCAGCTAAGGAGGAAGGCTGCTGAGGTCAGGCTGGCTGGGACAGGGTGACTGGCCTATTTTGGACGGGCATACTGTGACTCTTTGGTGACCTCTTCTGCTCAGCTTGGGAGATGATAAAGGAGCAGTATTTCCAAAGGCCTGTTTTTAAAGCTACTCAGCCTGTGTTTTACTTCTCAAAAAGCAATACTTTAAGTTTCCAGGTGGGAGTCAGTCTGTGCTCTTTGCCAGGGTTCATGACTGCAGCTGTTAGACCCAGTTAGGGCATTGTTTTATAAACTATTTTGTTCCAGTATATAGCTAATATGCAGTGATAGTTGAAAGAGAAAATTAGATTGTCATTCTCCATTTACAACACACTGTGAGTGTTACTATGTGCAAATTGTTAGGTTTTTTGAACCACACCCCTTGTGTGATTTGGAGAGAATAGTGAAATAAAGGCCATTGTTAAACACAGGAGAAGGCCTAAGGTTTATGTGACAATAATACGATGATTTAAATGCATTCTGGTCTTTATTTAAATGTAGCAGAAAATACTTTTCTGCTTTAATTTATCTTTAAGAACTGCAGATGTTTTGCTGAGAACCAAATCTAGCTAACTCTTAGTCATATGATTACAACAAGAATAAGTTGATAAAATATTCCTTTTTTGAAACATCCTAAGATTTGTATTCTATTTAGGCATTCCTTAAGCATCTTGGGAAGGGACTGGGTTGTGTGGACGAGTCGTGAGTACCTTGGAAGGCAAGAAGAGAAAGAGGAAAAAAAGCAGAAGTCAAAGGAATAATGTCTAATTCGCAAAGTGTTCTGACACTCTGGAAAATTAGTAGCTGCAGGCAACTTCAGCCCTCACAGCCAGCACTTAGTTAGCAGATCATCGTGAAAAGTATTGATTTGGCAGATTTACGGGAATATTCTGTGGCAATTTCTCTAGTATATGATGCTGTTGGTTTGTAATTACAATTCCCCCCTTTCTTCCAGGTCAGTTTTCTACTAGGTCTGTTTCCTGGTACAAATTGCCAAGTGGTGGCATCAATGGCTGACAGAAAGTGGAGTTAGTGTGAGGTTGTGAACAAAGATTTTTGAGGGCGAGGAAATGTTGAAATGTTCTGATCTGAAGGCACTGCACACACAGTGACTGTAAAACTGCAACACTGGGTGTTAGCCAGCGCCTCTTTTCTACCCTTTTCTTCCTTACTATAGCATTTTAAATTAGACATTACAGTTAACTCCTAATTAAAAGATAATATAGAATGGGAATTATTTTTATTATATAGTCCAAACAATAGAAACAAACTCCCATGAAGTCTAAAATCATTGACTCGTCTTTCTACAGGTTTTTTTTTGCATTCTACTGCTGTTTGAGGCTGTATCTCTTGAACATGTGCCTTGATGAGTCAGTCACTGTTTGTACTGCAAATACGGTAGTTTATAAACTGAGATATCCTTACAGGTTAAGCAATGTTGATTCAGGCTGTATCATGATTTTGAGTTACTCCTTTCCTCCAGATGTATCTAATTACATAAATCCCTAACTAGCACAATGACATTTGGTACTCCCTGTCCTCTGCTGCCGTAACTCTCTTGTAGGGCCTCTACGTTTCACCTTGTAAAGGTCAAGAGAGGGAATTTCCACACGCTAGTTGTCCGGTTGTCTTGTTCAGAATTATGTAACAGTTTGTGTTTAAATACATTTTCTTCCTGTTTATCACAATTTTCTGTAGACGTATTCCTTGGAAGTGAGGGGTAATCCAAGTGCCAGCAGGATATCTCGTCTCTGGAGCATCTAGCTTTGTTTGTGGGGGAGGAGTGAAGGACCTACAATGAGCTGTGGTCCTGCTGCCCCTAGACTGTGGAGGGACGGGGTGGGCAGTGAAGGAGCACGATCAGCAAATGCAGTTTAAAGAGTACTTTGCTATTTTTAATTTACGTTGAGATTGGTGTATGGTATATGAGGTATGCAGCCAGCTCCTTTTTTAGCTGTATCCAGCTGGTGTTAGACATAACAGAATATATATTTCAAACGTGTGTTGGATCAAAGCAAACTCGTAACTCCCGTCTTCAAACAGTTTGGCAGTTGGGGTCAGCTCTGCCCTGACTTTACCCTCTCTAATCTCTGTATTAAACTCAGACATCTAAAAAATCAGTAAAATAGTTCCAGATTGAGTTCCTTAAGGCTGACAATGCACAAGGGAGTAGTTTTTGCTCTTGGCAGACAGTTCAAAGTGGTTGCTCCCAAACTTAATCAGCATCTCTATAAATAGACTACATAGGTTCATATAATTCCCATGTAAATTGCAGTAGGGCTGTACAGCAGCTGACAAAGTCAGATCCTTGATCTTCCACTCCCCTCCCATCCCAATCTGGTGGCAGCAGTTGGCATGCCACCCTTGCCACACCTCTCACCTGCTGCAGCAGTCACTCCTGCCCTGCTGTGGCTGCTGTAGTAGGAGGTGCTCTGACAGCCGGAGGGAACAGGACACGCCTTGCAGCTATTTCTTGTCTTTCCCGAGGGGAAAGCAGCAGACTTGTTGAGTGGAGGCTGCTCTCTCAGTTGGAGAAGGATTTTTGATTAAATGGACGGTGTGGTCACAAGTAGTGTACTGTTCGAGTGTGAACAGATTATTGCATTTTTGTTTCCCATATGTTAAATATTTTTAAAATAATCTTTGTCAAGGGGATTCAAAGTTTAAAATTAATACTATAGTTTTATTCTAGTGGTGCTGTAGTAGTTGTTTCTGGACTCTGTCTACTTTAGCAGTATGGCAAAGAGTGGGTTGAGAGGTCACAGTCTTGAAGGGGAACCTGGGAGCGAGAAAAGTTTTATCAGGATAAGGGAGAACACCAGGATGATTGTGTTAAATTTTTGAAAAAAGCCCAACCATGGCCACAGAGTTGAATGCTTTGTAAATTCAGCTCAGAACCATCATTTTGGCATGCACTTTAGTCACATTTTCAAGGCTCATTTTTTAAATATAAAGACAAATATCAAGACAAAAATAACTCTTCATTTGAAGTTAAAGTTGAAAAAGAGGTTAAAAAAAAAAAAAACCAAGGCACCTTTATTCTTCATTCTTTAGGGTTATTAACTCAAAACAGATTTTGAAGCATAATTTTTGTTTATTTGAAATCTTTTCTCTTGTGCCTATCAATTATCTGTGATGGAAAAAGAGGGGGGAAGAAAAAGTATGTGAGCTTATAGAGTTTGGGGAAAGTAGTAAGCAAAACTTTCTCTCCCAAGTCCAGAGAACACACAAAGAAATGAACATCAATGCGTACGTATATAGTTGACACATACATGTACTGATATGCTCAGGTTTTCATGTGTCTTCAAGTCTGTCTTAACTGTGCACCATGCATATGAGAGATAACTGCACCATTAGGAAGTCAGTGATACTTGATACAAAGTGAGCTGTCCTGCAAAACAAGCAGTTATTAATAAATTTGATCCAAAAAAAGTCACGCATGGAAAAGAAATTTCTTTCTTCTTTGACTCATTTGGCAGCATCTGTCACTTGTTCAAATACTTCACTGTCCGTAAATGAAGCAAGAATTAAGTGGATCCATGAGTCATAATCTGTTCAGAATCAATACATCCAGCAGACATCTTATTTGTCATACTGTGACAGTTCATCAATTCTTCCTCCCACCAACTCTTGTCTTACCACTCAACAAAGCAGCCAGACATGTGTTTGTTCATTTGCTCCCAGCCTTTTCCATCTCTTTTTGTTTCTCTTTTCTCTAATGGTAGTCCAAGTTTGCATTTCCACGATAACAAAACATTTGCCCTGTTGCTCAAGATTGGAGAGATTTGTGTCTTTGCAACATGTGTTTAATTCTTTAGGCCTGCGCTTTCATTTCCTTTAGGTATTGCTCAAATGGTAAAGATGAAATATTTTTTGATGTGTTTTCACTGAAAATTGCCTTCATCCTCTCTGTAACATGATCTTAGAAAGGAGCTCAAGCACTAAGTAATAACCTTGAAACTTCACTTATTTTTTTCACCTATTATTTCTTGGGTTCCTTGGATATCTCAGCAGGTGGACCGAGTCAAGTTCTTTTCCAAAACCACATATAAGAGACTGATACTGATATCCTGAAATCTTCCCCTGCCCCTTCTATATTTGGGCCATACTAAAATAGAACAGATCAAGCTCAACAATTTTGGTCACCAGATCCAGAAGAGCAAGGCTGTTACGCCTCTCAGGAGAGGTGAAGGAGACTGGACTTGTTTGCTTGTGAAACGTAGGGGAAAGGCCTGCCCTGCAAGTCTTCTATCTCTTCCTGCAGTTCTTCTGAAACCTGGTGGTTTCCATTTGTGGCTAAAAGAGAAATAAAAGGGATTTAATATATTCAGTGTTATATACCAGTATACAGTACACAAAGCTGTATTAGACATCAGTGTGTCCAGGGTTCTGGAGAGATCCCTGCAAGTGGTTTTCATGTGTGCCACCAGCAAGGAGACACATGTAGTGACCACATACCTTGAGCCACTGAGTTTGGCTCTTCCCATAGGGTATGCTCCAACATCCTTTGCTACTTCTGCAGCACTGGCAGGGGAGAGTAGGAGGTAGATAGGACTTCTTAAGAAAGGAGATATGAAGTCAGACCGGCTACCTGTGAGTACAGGGAAATTTTCTGAAAACTTTTAACTTCCTGATGTTGTGAAATAGGAGAGTAAGCTGGCAGGGTTCCCCGACTGAATGCCTCAACAGTCGACTCCAAGCAACTATTTTTCCTTTCAGAGGTTTCCTGTCTGATTTTGCACTTCCTAAGGAGAAGAATAGGGCAGCAGAAACTGAGCATGTTAAAAGAAATCTGACAATCATGAATTTTCACAACTCTTCCCTGTTGTTTCCTCACAAAGTTGGATGCTTCCTGGTGTTACTATTTGCAACCTCTGTTGCTGGTTATAAAACAGAATAAAACACGTGATTAAATTAATTATATCTGTCAGCTTCTGTCTGGTATTTATAATTTCTACCTCTGTATTTGGCAATAACAGTGAAACAAAAGTTAAGGTAAGCACAGGAGCACCCAAGCACTCCTTTTTTTTTATGCCGTAAATTGCATCATATCTTTTGTAACAAGAATTCTTGTCACTAGTCATGTAAACTTGAAATTCAACAGAGCAGAATGAACGTGCCTTGATGAATCATGTCCTAGTGAACGTGGTAACTGTAGCAACAGCATGTTTGTTGTATGTTGTGGAGAGGTCCTGCTAAAATCTGGATGATGAAGTCTAATGAAGGTATCTTCTCAGCTGGCTGAATTTCAATCTTGTTGTTTTCACTTCTCCCGTAGAAACCACGAGATGAGTTTTCTTTGGGCAACCCAACTGATTCACCTAATCATAGAATTGTTATCAGTGTGGTAATAAGAGATGTGCTGGGCCTCCAAAGCAGAAAACTTGTCTTTAGGGAACTGAGCTGCTTTTTCAGAAGTGTTTCTTGCATGGAAAGGCTTCATAATAGCAATAGGCTATAGTGCTATTAAGATATGGGAAGCAGGCCAGAAAATGTGAAGGTTGGGTTGCTATAGGCCAATTCCGTGTAAGAATAAATATTTGAGCCTGATAAATGCTGGGTTTTAGTGTTGTCTTAAAGGCCATGTAGATAGAACGATGATTGCATTCATCCAGGTACATCTGGATATATTTATATATTTTGAAATGCAACGAATTTTTGGTTCGCACTTGGCTTTTACATCAGATATGCTTTTTTTAGTAAAAGTAGGAAAGAAGAGATATTTGGAAGATGTGTTATCTGAAGGAGAAAAGGTACAATGAAACAAGAGCCTAAACTGCTTCTGTATTTATTCATGAAGTTATGAAAGCTTGAATTTTTTGAACAGTAGGTTGTTCCCAGGGATTTCAGTGCATTGACATGCTGATTAAGGAGTCAACAATCCATTAACCTGCCTATGTGTTTTATCTAGTTTCATTTTACTTGTAGAGCAAGAGTGGAAGAAACATTTATATATAGGTAATTAAATATAATTAAATTGGGGTTATAAAATTATTCTAAGATGCAGTGAAGTTTAAAAAAAAAAGTTAAAGTAATTTTATCTTTTTTCATCTTAGACTCATAGGAAGTAAAGTACCATTGTCCACAGCTTTTAATCTAAATCTCTTAATAAACTGATTGTTTCAAGGAAATAAGAACTCCTATTTGAATCTAGGAGACCAGTTTTGCCAGAATTAAAATTCTGTGCTGGGAACATGATCATGCTGGCTGTATGCTTGCTTAGAACTAATTCACAAGAATTCCTGATTCACGGTGAACTTCTGAAAACTTGCAAGATCTCTTGGTTCTTATCTAAAATACCATCGTAATTACAGGTGACCTTTTGCATCAAACACTTATTATGAAAACCTTGCCTTTTTCCAGTGTTGATTTTTTTTTTTTTACATCAGATACAGAGCTGACAGGTAAGACGCTACCCCTGTTCTACCTTTTATTTTATTTAAGGTTATGTTTTTGCAGTTCCTGAAAACAAGGGGAGAAGAAGGAGGCGGGGGGGGGGAAAAAGTCAATATAAAATAGTCTTCAGACTAATTCAAACATATGCTTTCTCTGTGTTGTGAAGCTAAATCACATCAAAGTAGATTAAACATACGTGTTTACATCTGCTAATATAAAGAGGAGATCTCATTCAAATACCTGTCACTTCTCTGTAGTCTGCTACCAGAACCATGCTGTAAGTGGAGTCTGTTTCTAGAAATTACAAGAAAAAATTTTATCCTCTTTGCTATCAAAAAGATAAGAGCATTTATTGTTTCAAACCAAAGTATCTAACCTGTCTAATCAAGACAGTGGTCAGAAGTGGATTAGCAGTGCAAGAACAACATATATTTGGAGGAATGTTCCAGTTGTTATAGTTTCTCAGATTTTTGTGGCTGATTTAAGAACTTCTGGAAGAAGTTGCATCCTGACTAGCAAGTTTAATCACCACTGGAGCTGTCTTTGATAAATTTAATTTATTATTATTTAATTAATAATAAGTTATTCCTAACTTATTTCTGCCTTTTGTTTTCAAACCATTCTGTGGCAATGAGTCCCGTGATTATATAGGCTATGATAATGCATGTGGGTTTGTTTTAAAACTAGTGTCTGTTAATTTTGTATGAATGGCCTCTGCTCCTTGTGCCGAGAAAGGCTGAATCGTCCGCATTTGCACCTTCCAGATAATCTGCCATCTTACAGACCTTACCAGATAACTAGCATATATTCTTTATATAATTATCCGGAACCAAAAATTGCATACAATTGTACAAGATAAGTATCATGCAGATTTTTATTTCTTTTTCTTTTTTAACCATGTTCCTTTCTTGATAGGGTCTTTGTTCTGCGCAGGTGTGTACAATGACAGTCAGGGCTACTGCTGAGCTGAGAGTAAGCCTCAAATTGGCCTTGGGAGACCAGCATCTTACTGTGTAATGGTTGATCTCTTGTTTGACTGTGAGCAACTGAGCCTCAAGTGTCCTGGTCTTGCAGGTTACCTGCAGTTAATATAACAAGCCAAAGTTTCCTGTGGATTTTTCACCATTTTTTAAAATACGTTCTTATTTGTCACAGAATGAAAATTCCTAATACACCTTTTTTTTTCCATAGTAAGTTTAAGAGATGAGATGAATATAAGGTTTTATTTAAAACTCAACATGAATTACACCTCAGTAAGGTTTGAGAGTTCGTGTGTGCCACTGCAGCAATGCATTGCCGTCTCCCAAGGGTGGTGCATGGTGTGCCTCTGCTGTGGTTAAATTGCAACGTAGCACCAGGGGTTCCAGGAGCAGGGAACGTTGACTTGGCATCATCTCTAACTCGTGCCACCCATGCAATCAAGGCATGGTCTGGAATAGTACAAATATGAAGTGTCTGGAAGCTTTGCAAGTATGTCTATTAATGATTATAATCAGAGATGGTCTTGCCATGAAAAACATAATTAAGCTACTAGCATACGTGCTCGGACTTGGAAATTATTTTGTTGCTTTGTACCATAGGAGGAACAGGAGTGAAGTAGTAAGAACAGCAGTAGCAAGAACATAATAAGAAAGCTAACACTACCTTTGCTGCTCCTATTCTTTACATTTGCAAGACAAAAAACAAACCACAGTCTAACTTCTGTTTCTAACACAGGCAATGTTAATCTGCACGGGTTCTTCCTCTGTGATGGAGAATGAACTCTAGGGAATATGGGGATTTTGGGGACTGCTCGTAGGAGGAAAGTCATAGCAATGTGACCCAAGCTGAAATAAACTGTGGAGGAGGTCTTGAGTTGCAGAATCCCCTGAAAATGAGCCTTTTATCTGCTGAGCCACCTCACATGCATCTATCATGCTAGTGCAGCAGGTCAGTGGCTTACTGCTGTGGAGGTCAACCTTGTGTATGAGGTCATCCTTATCTCCATGTGTAAAGCAAGAGAACTTTGATACTTGCAGAACCTCTCTAAACACTTTTCTTAACCTGATATTCCCTGTTGCTTATGTGATTTTACAACTTTTTAGATCTTCTGGCTTGTATTTTTCTAAACGATAGAGAATTAACCGAGAATTTAACACTGTATGTAATATATAAAGTATTTACTTATTAGTAGCCATGGTGCTAACTGTTATACAAGAGAAATCTTCACTCCCTATCCCCAAGAAAAATGACTACCTCAAAATCTTAAAAATTAGTCACTGAAAAACGTTAGATGAAGAAATAACCTCATAAAGCATCATGATTTCTGTTAGTGTTTGCCTTTTTGTGCATCTCCATCAAATAAACATTCATATTATCTATTATATAAATATTATTTCCTAAATACTATCCAAAAAAAAAAATTACATTTTAGATCACTCTGAATGCTTAGTCTCTGGCACTGTACTTTACTGCCCTATCTCATTGTTAGGAAACCTTTCTCTTGAGAAATTTCATACTAATCTTTACAAGTATCTACTGTTTTTTCCTTTCTACCCAAAGGTACTAGCTTATGATGCTGTTTCTTCCTGATTTATTATTCACCAGTTAGTTGTTGAATGATTTTTAACTTTTCACAGTTCTAGCTGAAAAATGCATTGAAGTTGTAATGAGTCAGGCAAGTCAGAAGCTAAAGAGATTGCCAAAATTATGTAGACATAATCTGCTTTATTTTTCATCCAATTTTATGAAATATTAACTGATACTTTTGTCTAATTTTTACAAATAATTTCTACTATTTCCAGCTGCTGCATTGTCCTGTCCTTACACAGTGTTTCCTGCAGTGACTGTTTAAACTGGACTTGTTAAAACTGGTCAATACTGACTTACCTTTTATATAAATCAGGAAATATTAGTGATGCTTATGTCTGTCCTCATCATTGTCCAGCATGCATCCATTTACCTGCTCACTTCTCTGATCTCCAAAAAGGAAACAGAGAGTTGACAGTAATATTTCTTCAATCTGTAATAAATGTTTTTGAGCCTTGAGCTTTTAAGGAGTCATGCTGACATGGCTTCCTGAGCAAGCTGTGTACAGTGTGGGCCATAAACTCCCTAACGGAAAGTAAAAGCCAGTTCAGCCTCACTAGTTGTGTGGAATTGTTCCTTCCTTACATGGTATACCAGTGTGGGAAGATCAACCTTGCTGATGCCTTCTCTCCTTGTTTATTTTGCAATTGTGTGATATTTGGGTAAATTAGGTAGTGCTTTCACTGTACTCAGGGAAAACCAAAAAATAAACAAGTAGGAGTATCCTGCAGGTGCGTTGTTAGAGCTATGGTTCATGGAAACTTGACCTACATTCAGTGCAAGTTTGAGGAAAGCACAGTAGAACAGAAGTATTCTTTGAATACTAGCTGTACTATTACCCAATTGATTGATAGGAATTTTCTTCCAGCACAGCCCTAACTTGCCACACATTTGAGTAAATAAAATGAATTAGTGGTAAGAGGGTTGCAAGCAGGTGATCACACAGCAGAACCAGTCAGCCCTAATGATGTTGATTTACCTTGCTCCTTACTAAGAGTAGTTACTCTGGGCTTGTCTAGTGTTAATGTTGCTACACTGCTTTCATTTACATGCTACTCATTTACATGATTTCCACATAAAACATTGCACTGTACTATTTAAATCCATTTATGTATGGTAGCCTTAAGTTTCAGGAGTTTGAAGGAAGTGGTTTGAATTAAAAAAAAAAAATGGAGGGTTTTGGCATTATATATATATATATATATGTGATATATATATGTCTTCATACTTTCATGCTTTACAGGTTGAAAATATCTTAACTTTCTACTGGATGAGCATCTTCAAATGGACTTTCAGAAACATAAATGTTATAGTTTAGGATTTCCTTTTCCTAATCCCACTCTCTCATTTCTACAAGCCCATTCCACAAGCTCTTCCAGGCTAGCTAATATAATCAGTAATATGACACAGAGTTTTAACACTTAGCTGTCTGATGAATTTGGTAAACTAAATACTTCTGGAACGTATAGCTTTCTCTTGCACCTGAGCACTGCTGTTTGGTCCTGGGTGCTCCAGGAGTTGTTAGGTGGGTGTCTGCATCCTTTCCATGGAAATTCAGTGTTCCATGTTGCCTGTTCCATGGCAACAGAATTTCTCAAATGTGCAGGCTAGTATAGTAAGATACATGAAAGCCATAATGCTGAGACCTCAAACCAAAATTTGCTTTGAAAAGAGAGATGCTTTTAGAAAATGTATGTGTGTGTGTGGTTCTTATTTGGCTTCTGAGTGGTTCTGATAGTCATGCTTTCATATTTCAATCTACTTTCTCTTGACTATAGCGGCAAACAATTACTAAGTAGACAAAGATTTTCATGTAACTGCTTGTTGCCAGGAAGTGGAGCTTTTAGACAAATGCCTAATATCATCTATAATTAATTTGTAGGAGTTGACAATATTATCTGTTTGTCAGATTGCTGTATTTTATCTCCCAAGTTAAAGAAAAATACTTTAGATAAAACAGTGGCCTGCCCAGCATCCCGCTATTGTGTAATGCAGACTGTTATCAATAAACTTATATTAAAAGCATTGAAGTAAATTAGATCTTGTGTATTGTAGCTATTCGGGGGGGCTTTCAGACCTTCACTGCCTAGGATCTCCAGGCGTAGATATTGCCTGCAGTGTTACTAGCAGTAAAATGGCATGAGTCTGCAGTGATGTACAATTGAAGTTAATGACTGTGTTAAGAAAAACAATGCTGACCCATAGTTTAGATTCATTCTGCATCAGGTTTGGGCTTGTTTTGCAGGGGCAGTATGTTACTTACCAGGGTGTACAGCCTTGATCTGAATGAGACAGTTGAACCTTTGCTTCATGGGACTGGCAGTGCAAGGTGTACTGGTCTATATGAATGTCCTGCAAGTTTTCTCCAGCTTGGTAAATACCAGTTATGCTCTTACCACTATTAAACAGATTCCTTCCTTGATCCCTCCTTGCTGAAAGCCTTGGTGCATGATCTACCTGTAGTAGGTGGGCTTGATTCTGACCACACAGCTACTTCTTCACCTCAGACCTTTGTGCTTTAGTTTGCTTCTGCTGATTTTTATTCTGTTGAAGAAGAACATTGTATACATTCTCTTTCATATTAAACAAATTCTTCACCTTTCTGACTTTCAAGGAGAAATCACTATTCAAGTAATATTTGTTAATGTATTTATTTGTGTTACTAACTCCAGAATTACTCTTATCGGAACAATTGTTGTTGACGGTAACCTCTCTATCTCTGTATAGTAATCTGTAGCAGGTAACTGGAAAATAGTCTTAATGAGAAACAGAAGAAAAGCAGTGTGAAAATTGTGTTATAAACGTTTGCTGCATGTAGTAGTCTAATTTTTTTTTTCAACTGCAAAGAATCGATTCACTGATGGGTTTCCTTGTATGTGTCATTCTACCTGGTCAATATGCTTGTTGACCTGTGAGCATAGAAGTAATCTTTATTTTAAAGTTTTCTATAGAACTCTTAAGTTTATTAAACCATAGGATGTCACTGCTGAAGCATAGGTTTAATGTGCTTTGAACAGCATCGCGCCTGTGCCTTCTGTGACAGTGACCTCCCCAGCTGCCACAGCACCTTTCCTCAAAGAACAAAAGTACTGGCTGGGACTTTTTGAACCACAGATTGGAGAGGGGGAAAACACTTAGCATCAGACTAGGTCAGTGATGCTGTGCAGACATCTGCATAGGGCAGTGATGAGAGCTAAATTATTGGTATCTTTAAAACTGTCAGTTTCAGTCTTACCAAGCTGATTTCAGTCCTGCACCAAGTTATTTCCTATCTATGGAAAGGATCAGTCAAGCTTGTGCTTTCATTTTCGTAACATCCCCATCACCACCACTGTTGCCACTACCACCCCGAGATGCTGCTCACATTTTGGGTTTTCAGTACTTAAACGTAACTTCTGGCCTACACGCTGAAAATCTAAGACTGGCACTGTTGCGTTTAGTTCACAAATGTGGCTTTCTAATAGCTAGCTTTTTACATTTTTGCTAAAATGAGAAATAATAAGAGAAACTCTTTTACAGCCCGAAGTTGTACACAGCTGCTACAGTAACAGTAGAAATGCAGGAGTACTAATGTAAAGGCAAAGAGTGGATTTACTGGGAATGATGGCAGACCCCTGAAGCTGTGACTTCATCTCGGACAGTTAGTCCATTCACAGTGAAGTTTAAAACAAAAGTTAAAGTAATTTTATCTTTTTTCATCTTAGACTCATAGGAAGTAAAGTACCATTGTCCACAGCTTTTAATCTAAATCTCTTAATAAACTGATTGTTTCAAGGAAATAAGAACTGATAGGTAAATCTTCTCTTCTGAAGTCTATACAACAATGAGTAAACCTCATACCTTTTCATTTTTATGTAACTTGCTTCCTCACAAAAATAAAGATGATGTGCATGTGGTACTTGGTGCAGTGAAGGGATGTGTGGTGATCAGTAAGAGAGCACTGTTGAAGGAACAGCAGTGCAGGCAGAAAGAACTCAAGGGTGAGAACAGAGGCTGGTATTGATTTGTGGAAATGCTCAGGTAACACTTCATGCCCTTTCAGCTTTTACATGTTTATTTTCCTCCTCTTGTATAATCACAGATAGAAGCACCTAGCTTATCTCCTTGGTGTGGAGGGTTGATACTGGTAGTTCTTCTTAATGCTTTGCAAATCAGGTTTTTGTACAAAACAGTAAGTGCTTGGGAAAGGTATGGATGACAAAAATTCCATGTGAGATGCCCAATATCTTTGATGGGTAGAGGGTGAATAAGAGGAGAGATAAAAGTATAGGGTTGGCTACATAGAAAAAATATCTCAGAGGAGATCAGAAAAAGAGAAATATTTTTGCCCTTCTACATGACTTAAGAATGGAGGACATGCAGAAAATTCAAATTCATGGAAGGAAATATTTTACTGACAGTCCACAATTAAAACACAAAACTTACAGCTTCTAGGACTGGGCTATAGTTAATTGTGAACATTTCACAGGTTCTGCCTTGTCAAAATGCTGCTGTGGATTTCGATACACCGCTTCTCTGCCATCTTTATGCCTACTTCATAAGTGCTGAGCCAAAATCAAAGGGTCTGCGTGCGTTTTTAAACCAACATCACATTTTTTGCAAGTGATGGGGAAAGAAAATGGTCTTGGGGCTGGTTAACAGAAGTCTGGGATTGAGAAACCTGACTGGCACTTCAGTGACTCTGAAAATTCAACTTCCAAAAATGCCATTATGCAACTGAAGAACGTTTCTCCACGTGTTTCCTGAATTGTTGTAAGAGTCAGGAAAAAAAATTGTCTCTGTTCATCTTTTGCAATTTATACTATAACATTTAGCAGTTCCCAACTGCCCGTCTCTTCTTTAGCCATCATTTCTGGAGTTCTTGGCATTGTTCATTTAATGATATGCTGTGTTAACTAATGTCACTACCCATTTTTCTTTCTTTTAGTCACAGTTGACCTTTATTCATCTAAAGATCATGATGATAAAAATATTCAAAAGGAGTGACATTCAAAAAGCGTGAGCAAGAATGGTCACACTAAAAGGTTTGTCAGGTGTAAGGTCTGAAAAAGTGGCTGAGAACTTTTAAAAGTGGCAATCCATTCTGAAAAGCCAGACTTCAAAACTGTAGCATTTCCTACACCTGGTTATCCCATTCCTGCCTCCCCATCCTTCATGTCATACACACAATTTAAATTCTGTGTTTAAGTAGTGTATATATTTCTTCAGTCTCTGCATGCATCCCACCCTGATTCTGTTAATTCTGCTAGGAAACATGGCTTCACTATCGAGCACATTACTACTTGTCATGCCTTTTGGGAATAAGACAGAGCAGGATATGGCCATAATTAGATTATATATTAGAAAATAACTATTTCAAATCCTTTTTTTTCTTCCATGCTTCTCAGCTGGGAAGGATAGGGATCTATCCCTATCTGCATAGGACAAATTCATAAGTGTCTTTCCAAACCTGAAGTTAATTTACACAAGTTTGGTCGGTATTGTGCTGTTCTCTGAGCTGGTCAGTAGGCATGGCCAAAAAACAGGCATGGGTCTTCAAACATGTTTGAAATTGAAAATTTTACTTCCAGTTTATAATATAGCAGAATATAATGTCAGAGTCCATTTACAAATATATTACTTCTATATTCAGAACTGTTTCAGAGGTTATCTTGAGCAGATTGCATCTTCAGATGAAATCAAGCAGAGTCATAATTAAAGATATCTCTGTTACTGTTGTAATAGCCAGGGTACCATGAATACAGGAAAGTATAAATTATGCTCCTGCTTCTGGACCTGACCTGAATCTGCTTAAGCTTACTCTGTTTTACTCCCTCACTACTGTGGATTCAAGAGGGCTTATTAGCTTGGATGTAGTGCATGAAGTATCCTTCAGTCAGTTTTGACCTGGAAATAATATGTCTAAGTTCACCCAGTGCTGCACTTGAGCCAAGTCCTTCAGTCAGCAG
>NW_008598067.1:39424-50032 GCF_000691845.1 Merops nubicus
CACCAGGTGTCTTAGTATCCAGCCAGTCTGGACCTGGCTGCAAAGGCATCCTCAGGATGCCTCTGAATACAAACTTACCCTGCAAGTTGCAGAGCTGTATTTAGGCATCATCTCATCTGAGCAGACTGAGGCTACCTTACCATCCTAAATCTATATTAAATTAACTTGCATATCTTTGCTTCTGTGGCTTTGTTTGCTTCCTCAGTTAATAATCTGCCTTTGATTAATAGAGTTGTCTGTGAAGTCAGGAGCAAAAGCTGGCATCTAAAACCTGCAAATTGTAAAGAATTGTGGCAGGGAGTTAAGACCCATCTCTAGTGAACGCACCACGAGAGGGTAAGTCAATTCTAGATGTGACACCAATGTAGACAGGTTAAAACATGTTAAACATTATGTGCTGACGATGTGCGAAGTGCTGTCACTGGCAGAGTTTTGCATGATGGCGTGTGTGTTTCCTCGATCTGAATAGTCCTACTGTCATCACAGGATGCAAATGTTCCAGAAAACGTTTCTGCAGTATTGCAGAGATCCCCAGTGTTGTAAGGGATAATTCCCAAGCGTTAGCTGACTGGATCAGGAGCACAAACTAAACTGGGCTGATTGAGCCTAGTGACTGTTATTTACTCATCTGTCATTGCTTTCCCTTCCAAGTAGTTGCCCCCTTGCTAGTCAGGGGCAGATAATCTGTAGGGGATCAAGAAATGTGTACGTTCCCATGCCTTTGAGAAAAGAGGACCTTGAGACTAATGTACACGGTGTCATCAGTAATAATGTAGAGAACAGAAGCAGCTTCCATTGTGTTTGGTGCTGGGATAACAATATTGAGTCTGCTTTAGTGAAATTACCAGGCTCAGTGAGAAGGTCCAGCCTTTCTGGCAAGCAGTGCCTTGTCTTCCTGGGTAACTGGCTGTGCTGTGGGGAAAAAACTCCCACTTCCCATCATGTCTCTTTCTTCTCCATGTGGTACTAAAATATACAGGGTTTTTGAGCTTCTTTGTCTACTATATGTAAAAAGGAACGTAAAAATGATGAAACTGTAAGTCAATAAATGTGGTGATGATGGAAATGGATTCCTTGCTAACATTTGGAGAGAAGCTCATGTCCAACCCCACCTGACTGGTGTGCCTCTTTGCCTGTGGCCACCATTGGGGTTTCCTCCACAATTTTACAGCTACAGTGTAAAGCAGCACTAACAGCAGGTAAAAATAGCAATAATAGAGTAGTTTGTTGCTGTTATTAGCAGATAATAGGTGTGGTTTGCTTTTAAATGGCAGTTAGAGAAACCAAATCAAGCCAGCAGTGTACTCTTGTAACCAAGAAGACCAGTGGTATCCTGGGGTGCATTAAGAAGACCATGACCAGTAGGTTGAGGGAGGTTCTCCTCCCCCTCTACTCTGCCCTGGTGAGGCCACACCTGGAGTATTGTGCCCAGTTCTGGGCTCCTGAGTTCAAGAGGGACAGGGAGCTACTGGAGAGAGTCCAATGACAGGCTGCAAAGATGATTAGGGGACTAGAACATCTCTCTTATGAGAAAAGACTGAGGGACCTGGGGCTGTCTAGCCTGGAGAAGAGAAGACCCAGAGGGGACCTTCTCAGTGCTTATGAATATCTAATGGTTGGGTGTCAAGAAGATGAGGCCAGACTCTTCAGTGGTGCCCAGTGACAGGACAAAGGGGAAACTGGCACGAACTAGAACACAGGAAATTCCACCTAAATATAAGGAAAAACTTCTTTACTGTGAGGGTGACGCAGCACTGGCACAGGCTGTCCAGAGAGTTTGTGGAATCTCCTTCTCTGGACATAATCAAAACCTACTTGGACGTGTTCCTGTGTAACCTGCCCTAGGTGAACCTGCTTTGACAGGGGGGTTGGACTAGGTGATCTCCAGAGGTCCCTTCCAACCCCTACTGCTCTGTGATTCTGTGGAATGTTTAGAAAATGGCAAACAACTTACTAATAAAACAAATCTGTTTGTAACTGTTTTGGGGTGATTACTTCTTCATGCTCTACCTGTATACAGGTGAGCCACCTTTTGCTGAATCACTGACTGGTGTCTCCCAGCAGCAGTGTTTAGGGGTTTCCCATCTGACAAATGGGAAACCACCGGTAGTCTCCAAGGATAAAGGCTGACCTGCAGCAAGCTAACCTTTGAAACTGGGACATGTGGCACAGCACAATCTAGTAATCAGAATGGGTGACTGGAAGGGAAGCTTTAGGAAATCTGTATCCTGCTTTGCTCATAGTTCCCTGTATGAGGCAGAGTAATTAATGTTTTCCTTGTGCTCCATTATACACTTGTGTAAAATGGAGATGTAATTGCATGTTTACTTCATAAGGCTGTTGTGAAATGTAAAGAATGAGGATTAATCTTGCAGTGTGACAAGAATTCCCTGGTCTCCCAGCTTAACTCTGATGTTTGATCCCCATTAAAATTGTGCAGAATTGTGAATGTGGGTCTTTGCAAAACTGCTTCCACTAGTTTGAATAGAGAGGTTCTCTTCTGGTGGGAAACTGTTAATGTTTATTCCTACCTGAAAAGTGGTTCTTTTAAGATATAACTTAAAATGTGAAACTACCAGTTACAGCATTTTTGGTTGTTTTATTTCATACTTGCAAAGCTCGCATTTTCACATGATCTAAGGAGTTCAACATCAGCATGAACCTGTGAAGCA
This sequence comes from Merops nubicus, assembly GCF_000691845.1. Taxonomy (NCBI): domain Eukaryota; kingdom Metazoa; phylum Chordata; class Aves; order Coraciiformes; family Meropidae; genus Merops; species Merops nubicus. Next base: position 42,097 of record NW_008598067.1, read on the forward strand.
TGTGTTCTCTGTCCTACTGCGCTGCCTCCCAGCTGTTATTCACCCCAGCTCCTCTGATGCAGAAGTTCTTGCCATGGTGTGTATGCAGTTGTGAGTGCATTGTGATATGAGGGCAGGAGTCTGGTGGTGGAGGGGAAATTTCATAAAATGGCATTGCTGCAGAAACAAAAACAAAGTCATTTACATGCGGGGAAATAGCTCCTATCTCTGGGACTGTCCCAAGAAAAGATAAAAGTATACACTCAGCCAAAGCATTGTACACATTTTTCAGGGGTTCATAGACAAGGGTGCAGAATTGAGAGTTAGAAAATGCACACTGGATATATCCATTTAATCATGGAATATTTTTTATAATTAAAAAAATAGTAGAAAAATTATTAGCGGTGTGCTTAGAAGAATCACAGTGGGAAATACCTGGTACATTTGTGAATAGCTGGTCTTGACTCTTCCATTGATCTGGGTGTAGTTTCTTAGTTCTTTGTGTCTGCTCCTAGCTCCATCAGAGTCATTTGCTAAAGTGCTGTGAACAGAGAACTGTTTGTATTGTAAGTAAAATATTAAGGTGTAGGAGGAGCTCGAGAAAGATCTAATTAAAGACAGGGACAGCACAGGAATAATTTACATGTAACTGTTAAATGATGAAAGGGATTGCAAGCAGAATGTATTCAGTAGGTGCTTGCTTCTCTGCCTCAGCTACATCTTGCCATATGAATTGAAGCAGCCAGTCTAACCGTGCATATTTTCCCTTCTGTGCAAAACAGCATCTTATAACTCCTGTTTTCAGAGAAAATGTGGTTTTTCTATGCTCTGCTGTCAAATTTGAAAGATACTAATATTAATAAAAGGTCATTCTTTCTCTAATTTTGTGATCTTCATTCTAAAAAAAAAAAAATAGCATAGGGAATGTGTGTTGCATATTTTTAAATGTTTTATACAGATTGCCTTTTGAACAGATTATCCAGCTGAGCATCTGATGTTTGCTGCCTAAACAATGCGAGACCGTTCAAAGGATGTGTCTATATAGAGCATATAGCACATTTGCATTGTGTAGTGGCAGATACCAAAAATTATCTAAATTATCTAAAAATTATTTTTAATACTGAACTAAAAAAATACTCGTGTCTTTGTAAGTGAGAGATCACTATGGCTGGCTTCTTTGTTAACAGTATTATGTTTAATTTCCTTTATGACTAAAACAAGTGTTACTGTGTGTCTCATGTCTTCCTTTCTTGAGAAGCAGCCAGGCGTGGGAGTAGACACATTTAGGAAACCCCCACATAAGTTCTGTGGCTCCCTGTAGACCACCCCTGTTAAGCTCCAAAGCCTAAAATGAGATAAAACACTTTTTAGTAAAGTTGCATCAGTCAAGGGAGTGTGCAGAACTTTTTATCTTGTGAAAGGAAGAATAATTTCTCTCTTTTGTGTTCCAGCTGTGTACGCAGAGGTTGATCTCTGTGGTAAGCAGAGGAGGGGCAGCGCACTATTACGCAAGCAGGCGTTCCTAAATTTTTTAATGGTGATTAAAACTATTTGCCATTATTTTTATTTATTTATTTATTTTACAATTTAAGCCTGTTTTGAGTTTTTACATTGCAAAACTGTAGATAATTTATACCACTTGGGTTTTTTTTTTCCCAGAAGCACTTCATACTAGAGAACCTCATATGCTAATAATACGTAGGAGAAGAAAGTCTGCATGACTAACAGGTACAAAGTGCCCCTAGTTATAACCTTCAGAAAGAAAGGCTTAAGGAAACTGGATCCAAGCCAGCCAAGTTTTTTATGAACTTGGGAATAGCCCCAGTTGACCAATCTGTATCTGGAAATCTAGCTGACTTTTTGTTGAACCTTGAGTGCAATTAAAGGGTGTTTAGGTTTTTTTATTGAGAGTAAACTCCAGCAGTTCAAATACTAGCAATTCTTTATTGACTTGCAATACTACTAGTGCAGCTATGTTCCTGAGACTGACTCAGGCTTCTTTTAGAACTTGTTTCTCCTGTTGTGCTATCAGGATGTTCTTGCTATCAAGTTTTTTATTTTAGACTTTGTGGAATCAGTATCTGAAGCGTTCTTTGAAAAACATTTTCACGTTTTCTTTTTTCACATGACTTTCTGCTGACCTTAATGAAGCAAAACATTAGGCAAGAAGAGAAAGTATTTTCATGTGGAATCTGGAAGGGCTTGCATAAGTTACTTATGGCTGATAATTCTTCACTGTGGGCTTCTCTACGTGAAAATGTGTATGGATGCAGTCGGTACAATCCTAATTATTAAGCTGAATGAACTCAGCTTAACAAATTTAATTCTGCTTTGATATTTTTATCCAACTATTTGCAGGACTGGACCAATGCATGAGAACCAGAAAACAGAAGTGACTATAAACAAGTAAAATTGATGAGCTGTTTTTTACTGCCCAGATGAGAAATTCCAAAAAGAAATGTCAGTATTGAAAAACTGAATTTCAGTTTTTCAATTTTTAATAAACTCATAATTTAATAATAAAATAAGTTAGGTGACATAGATGAGCAGAGACATTATTACATAATATAGTTACTTTAAAAGCCTTCCAGTAACATTAAAATGGTGGCTTTCGTTTGTACCTTTCCATTCTGTGTTCCAGTAAGAATGCTGAAATGTATCGCCAAAGATTTGGGGCATGAACCACAAAGAATGATGATGTTCTTTTTATCTGCAGAAATTACTGCATTTGGCCCTTTCCTTCTCACATTATGCCCTGTTTGTTTTAACCAGGGAAGAGCAGATTGTACGCATGCGTAGCGGGTGTCCAGCGTGATCTCCTGCAAGGGGGACAGCAGTTCCCATAGGTACTGTTAGGCTCTTGTGCTTTGCATCAAGACTCTGTGTCGCCGTGAAAACAGAGCCTTCGGGCCTTCGGGGTCAGTGGTGGTAACAGCAGCTTACAGCCCAGCAGTTAAAAAGCCATGCAGCAGTCACCAGTTCAGTGGTGGCATTGTTAGATCTGATGCAGCAGCAGGGGGAATGTGCAGCTCGAGAGTGGGTCGAGTGGTACCACTCCTTTCCACTGCTACTTGCAGGTAAATCAAACCTGCAAGTTTTGATCTTTTTACAGATGCATCGTAAAATTGTACCCAAGAGTTAGAAGAACAATCTTTTCTAGCCCCTGAAACAAAAGATAATGATTTTAAATAATGATAAGGATCACAAATAGGAGGAAAGGAGGAGGAAGACAAGAAAGGCAGTTGGAGGTATTGCAGGGAGGAGAGGTAACAAGGAAAAAGGAAGTAGCTAGAAAAGCAGGAAAAGGGATTAGAGAAAAATCAGGAGACTGTATACTGACAAATAATGACGGCAAATACAAGTAAAGATTAGGAAACACTTTTTGCTTTTGGTTGAGCATGCTATCCTCAGCCTTCAAATGATGCTTCAGTCTCAAGAACGAGTTCCCTCTCTCTCTGGGCAGAACTGAAATGCCACTGCTTTGCGAGCAGTCCACAGTAATAACCTGGGTGCCAAGAGAACCTTGTCCCCCTTAAACTCTGTCTGGGTGAAGCAGGGAGAGAAAGCTGCAAGCACAAGTGCCTGTCCTCAGAAGCGTTTCTTGCTGAACCAGCACATCCCTAAAAGGCTGGTGAAAAGTCCCTCTGAAGAGAAGCTAGAGCGGCAGTGAATGGTTGCCACCTCAGGATGTTGGTTCATGAGTAGGAGATCAGTCTGGATGTGGCTTTCATAAGCCCCTAATCCTGAGGTCACAGGTTTCCCTTTACTGCCTCTCGTGTGTCTTGCCCCCCGGGCAGCCAGGTCACTTGTAGTTCTCCAACTTGGACAACAGGTGGGGCTGGAAAAGCAGGCTGGTTGAAGCCTCGGACCTCCTCGAACACCAACAAAGGCTTCAGTGCCACCGAATCGTTTCCAAAAGTAGCTACTGCTTAAATCCCATTGTGATTCCGTTCCCTCAGCTGACTCTGAATTTCTGAAATAGCCGTACAAATCCTCCTGAGTTCATTCAACGTCAGTCAAGCTGCAAGAGCTGCAAAAGTTTTATAATAGCAATGTATTCTCAGTGTGGTTGCGAGCAGAAACAGCTAAGAAAATCTTTGGTTTTGCTTTGTTTTCTGCAGCTATTTGATGCTGTCAGCTGCCTGGCAAAAGAGAATGGCCGGTTGCTTGTGCTGGGCCGCAAACATATGCTGAGTAACTCTTCAAACTGGAAAAGAGAGATTATGAAGCAGATGCAGAGTAAGGCAGACTTCTTCTTTGCTGAAAATATGTAAGTTGAAGAAAATGCCTAAATATAATGGAGATCAACACCTTATTTATGTGCATTTTGCTCTAATCTTTAGTGTTAGTAGTGTTAGTCCTGTATGTGAAAGAGAAATCCCGTGCTACACTTGCTTCAGAAAACAATACATTCATAATGGCATTTTGAAGAATTTTATCACTTAGAATTCTGTTGACATATATATGGTTCATTAGGATTTATAACCATTAAAAACACTGCAAAGATGACAGCCTAAATTTGCAGAATAGCACAGTCGTGGTCTGCTCTTTTAGCCCTACAAAGTGAGGACATGAAGTTCATGCCTGGCCATTTTTGCTTGGTAGCCTACGAGTGTGCAGAGTTTGGAGCACTGACTTCCTTGCTGCTCCCAGAGGAGACTACTTCTGTGAATGGGAATAGCCCCTCTGCCTCTCTGATTTAAGAAGCACAACCCCATTGCTCTTGTCCAGTCAAGCCTGTCCTTGTATCTAAACTAGGTACTTGCCTCCGCCCCCATGTCCCCTCTCTTTTGCCCTGCCTTCCTCATATCATGAGTCCAAGCTTCTCTTCAGTTCCAGCTCCACTGAGTCTCTGAGGTGAGCACTGCTAGTCCTTCACCTATTTCTTCCATGTCTTCTGTGACACTAGTCCCAAGAACCTATGTTTCTTGTCCCAGCAGCCAGACCAAGTCTCTTCTGTCTGCCCCATATCAGATCTGATTCACTTCATCCCCTCTCCAGTTGTGGCTCTTGCTCTCTTTGTTGTTGAATCACATTGCTTTCTTTCCTGCTCTCTGAGCACCAGCAAAGGGGATACTGTCACCCCTGGATGAAGACTCTCACTAATCTCGTGTCTTGTCACTTACTATTCCAGTAATCCACAGCAATCAAACCATGGTATTAAGCAAAGTTCTGCTCAGCTTCTCCAGGTATAGGGTTATTCATACCCACTATAGATGTATTTTTAGAGATTTTCCCCTACAACTGTTTCAGTTTAATAGCAGCTAGTGTAGAATATACTGTTCAAATAATCAGAGTACCTTCTGGCAGTATATTTAGCCATGTGAAGACAAAGACTTACAGATGTGTGCTGTTGCCTACGTTACATTTTATTATCAGTTGTGATGATTGTTTGTATTCCAGCAAAGCTTTGGGGATACGCTCATGAGTCTTAGCTGCCCTGTTCCACATAGCAATGTATTGTTAAGTTTTGTGGCTAAAGATTAAATTGTCATATTATCAGACTGTGATAAGAGGGAAGAATGCTGTGTAGCATGCAATTAATTTTTATTGCACTGTAACTTCTAGTGCCCTGTGGAAGCAGAAGTTCTTTATTTTACCAGGGCACTAGAGTAGTGATGGGAATTTTCCGTGTTGCTGATGAATAAATCCCAGGTCAGCGTTTGATCCATTTCCTGCAACCACTGACTGCCTTGGGAGTGACATCTGTCTTTTCCGTTTGTTTTGTTAAGCTCTGAAGATGATGCCTTCCTGTTATATGCCACTCTTCAGTCGGGGAAGCATTGCAGGTTTGTTACTCGAGACTTCCTCCGGGACCACAAGGCTTGTCTCTCCGACAGCCCCACACGTCACCTCTTCCGCAAGTGGCAGCGTGGACACCAAATAGTGTTTCTCCCTTCTGTAGAAGGAAAGCAGATAAATTTTTTGGTAAGTGTTCTGCTGCAATTGAAAAGCACACAGAGCGTGTTTATTAAAGATACACAATTTCAAACTCTGGAAGCAAAAAGATTCTTGTTAGCGTCTAAGAAATAGATTTGTGCAAGTGGGCTCAAAAACCCTCTGTTTACTGGAAGGTCGCTGTATTCACAAAGTGTGCTACAGACATCAGAAGTGTCAAAATGCTGCCTAAATGTTTGAAATGCAAATATAAATACAACTTTGCGTAGACAGGTCTTTCCGTTGCTGTAAAACCAATATGTGCCAATATGTTTTCATTCATCTAAACTTTGAAGTACCTTATTCTCCTTTGTAGCACTATTATATCACTTGTACTTGTACAGTAGAAAGTCTTTCATCTTTTTTTTAAAGACACAGGAAAACACAGGTATTTCAATATTCACTGTAGCCTAACATATGTATAAAGTTCCATGAAGGAGAGCCCATAACAGACAGATTTATAGTCAGTATTCAGCTGCAGAAGTTAGTCTTCTGAGCACAGTAGCATCTTACAGTAAAATACTACTGTTACTGGCTAGGAGACACGTATCCTTAGGAGCCACGAACAGTACGCTACCAGCAGGGCGGCTGTTTTCAGATTTTTCTAGGGAAAAATTCATCGCATGACATTCTGTATCATGCAGTTTTTGGTTACCTGGTCTGTCTGTGTTGTTAGTGCCTACTTAAAAGAATACTGTACCTATACAGATTCATTTTCTTGCTGCTTGTGTTAAAATTCTAAAATAATATCCATCACTACAAACAGACCGTAGAGATACAGCCTTAAAAGAGTGACTGCTTTTCATTCAGTGTTGCCATATGTAAATTTCTTTTTATAGAACCAAATACTGAATGTAGGGTTACCCAGGTAACACAGCTTTAGCTACACCTTCTCCCTTTCTTTTGTATAAAAGGGCTAGTAATTTTAACATCTTAATTCCCATACAAGCAATTTGGATGATTGACATTGCCAGTCATAGCTGTCTTCTAGGTTATTCTGGAAGCTGTCTTAGGGAAGTAGGCTTCCAAGACTACATACAGAGTGATAATATATTCCCAGAACTGTAATTGCCAACCAGTAATGTTCTTTTGTATTTGTGTTATATATGTTGGGTTAGTATACCTGTAACGTAACAGGCCAGAAGAATAGCTTATTATATTTGTACAACTAGATGTTCTTGAAAGTGTTAAATGACAAACCCTTTTCTTACATCCGCTTCAGCACAGAGCAAATCAGTTTTGTAACGAGGTATGCTGGAAGAATAAACACAAGAGGTCATTAATGTCATTAAATCAGTTCAAGCCTATAAACTCCCCATCCTGAGTTAATTCCCATATGGCTTCATTTCACTGAACAGAAAAACAATCATTTTGCTGTTTCTAGAAATTGAGTGCATTATCTGTAAATCTTTATTATCTGGTGGAGATTGAAGAGACATTTCTTTTTTTAACCATTTATAATGACTCCTAGACCACAAAATACTAAAAGATGTTTTAGTTTTTTTCCTCAAGTACTAAAATTTAGAAATTGTTTCGTGTAAGGAAATAAATGAGAGTTGTTAAAGAAAGTAACCTCTGGAGATTTCTAAAGTGTTGGAAGTTATAACTACCTATAACTGGTATTTTAGTAAAAATGGTACGCTGGTATTGTGTAAAGTCTAAAAAAAATGTTTTTATCTGTCTTTATCCAACAGCCTGCTTTGCGTTATGACTGTGTGGTACAGACTACAGGTGACACGTGGCATATCCCCTATAAAGACATTTTTGAGGAAAAATATTCATATCAAGTACCGAGAAAATGGCTCTGTATTCAAAAGAAATGATGAAGAATGTACTTGCACAAGCTGAAGCTGCTTTTTTTTTGCCTTTTTTTTTTTTTTTATTCACCGTTGCTGACTAGGAGAACTCAGCAGTACAATTATGGGATTAATGTGTGAAGCATGTAACTAAAGAAAATTCAGTAACTGAACTTTGTCAAAATCATTCCTCCAGTAAATCAGTTAACATCAATGGTGGTTCA
>NW_008598067.1:50063-54360 GCF_000691845.1 Merops nubicus
GCAGCAGGGATGAATTAGGTCCATTATTTCTGTCTTTACGGGCCATTTCTGTAGCCTCTCCATGTGATTTGTATTAAAACTTGTTTTTTCCTCTTGGTATTTCTCATTGTGATGTTTTTTATTGTTGGGGTTTTTTTTGCTTAAGCTTTTCATCTACGCTGAAATTCATGGACTCTGTACTTCAAAGGAATTAAGCAGGGCTTGGAAAATACCTTGAAAATTTGAGGGGCTGGCCCTGCCAGAGTATTGCAGAGTCTACTACCAATAAATGGAGTTAATGGGGTCAAACGTTATGTTTACATTTTGCCAGACACACATAGCCCTAATACTTCCTCACACTAATTAGAATTCATTGGATCACAGAGAATGCAAGAGATTTGATATAGCAACATATATTAAGATTTTGTTTGGAAGAGTAAGGAAACGGCCAGCAGGATATTGTGTGGCTCTTTCACATTTAAATTTTTTAAACAGAAATTAATGATCACTCAAAATTCTTACTGGCAATAATAAGAAAAAACTGAATTTTGTAGAGAGATTTCTATAAAATATATCCCAAGTTATAAAGCAAGAAAAATAGTATGTACACTGAAAAGTCCTCTGAAACTGAGCTGAACCTTGCAGATCTTTCTGTACAGTACTTGCAGTCCTGAGCTCTTGCAGTGCCCAAACAAGCTCCCTCATGACTCCTAGCATTGAAGCATGTTCCCTTCTATGGGTTTTTTTTTTCACATCAGAGAGCAATCCTCATGGTTGTTCTGCTGCTGGTATCAGTGTGTAAACCAGCAGGTGTGACTTGCATGGAGTCATGTCCTTCCAGTACTGTGCAGAATGTGTCGAGGAGCTGGGTACCTCTTAGGGTAAGCTAGAGCCTTGGTTTCAAACTCATCATGATGTTGATAGCATTCATCACAGACCCCTTTTCTGACAACGTGCCAACCCCTACACCTCACCTGCTTTCTGGAGTCTGTGAGGGAAAGCAGAGAGATTGGATCTGCTTCTTTCATTCCTCAAAATCATTTACTTCCAATTTGGCAGAAGACTGTTTACAGTTCTGTAAGTCAGAATGCCACATCTTCTTGGAAGTGCAAATACTGCTTTGTTAAAGTTTCTTCTCCTGTAGAGAGCTGCTTAGTTAGCAACTGTTGCTCTGTGTAAGGGTTGGTTACCCTCTGAAATTCCACAACAGCATAAGCTGATCAGTGCTGTTATGGTCCCAGTTTGGTACTAACTCTGGCGGCCATGTAGTCCTAAGCAGTTCAGAGTTGGGTCAGCTGAATGCAAACCCCTTAAAAAAAAATGTTTTGTCTAGTCAAAACTGGTCTTGCTGCACTGAACTATCATCACTGCATGAGTACAGGTACCTGTGACAGAAGGGAGATGAAATGTCAGGCTGCAGAAGGTGGGTCCCTGCAGCTCTGGCTCTAGGTGAGCTTTACCTGACCAGAAACTGCACCTTCTGGTTGTCCATTTCATTGCCAGACATGTTCGTCCATTGAAATTTGTATTTTGCCTCACCCTGGTCGTTAACAGACATGCATAATATCAATATCTAACTGGGAAAAATGCTTCCTGTACTTCATTTTGACTGTGAACAGACCTGTCCCTAATCAGTCACTTGAGTTTCATCTCAAAACCTGTTCTTACAGAGATACCATACTACCTTCTAAATAGTTGCCCTTCCTAAACCCACATTAGTGTGTTTAGAGGAAGTTGGAACAGAACCTGGAGTTTACAATGGGAAGATATCCCAATATTAGTGTCAGAACTGTTGTGACTTCTTTTTCCGTTATGTTTGCTGCTAATACACTTTGCTGTAAATTCTTACAGAGAGTTAACAGCCTCCTCTCGCTGTAACCAAAGAATAACCGTTAGTGATCAGCCTGCAGACTTCCAGTTGCATACCATCTGCTGATACAGATGTACACAGCCTCCTGAGGCTCGGTTCTGACTGAGACTACTGGCATTTTCTTTAAGATATTTGTGAAAAAAAACATTCCTTTTGTGTTGCTGTAAGTCTTCAAATTTCAGATTGCTGCAATAGGGCATTTAGAGATAACAATGCTTATGAGGCTTTACTTCTGAGTATGCAGAAGGAATTCTGGGGGTTCCATTGGCAATAAGTCCAAGAGCCACAAAGCACACTGACATCTACCAGCAGATCCACCTGACATCAGCTGCTGCTTATACAGTGGTACAGTAAAAATCCAAGGATTGTTAATGTCTGTCTGATAGTAGTTTATGAGATTCATGGGTCCCCACTGAATGCTGGGCAGGCAAGCCCCCAAACATTGCAGCAATTTGTAGCCCCAAAACCATGCTGCATGCCAGTGACTGCCCTTTGCTTGCACACTGAGTGAGGAGAACAGGAATCAGAAGGAACTAATACTTAGCTTAGCCTGCCAAATGCCATGGGTGATGAAGGCACATTGGCAAGGTAGGCTTCAGGACTACTGAACTGCTTCAGCCAGCACTATAGATATTTTGTGAATAGCTTTGTCTCCAAGCTCACCCATTTACTGTTAACTGTCAAAAAGATGTCAGTGAGAACAGCCTTTCCCAGCATCCTGCAACACAGACTTTGACTCTCATGCAGTTATCAGAGGTGATGAACACTAAACGTTTCTCTTCTTTTGCTCTTCTGAAGCAAACCTGTGCTTTGGAAGTTGACAAAATTGCTACGTAAATGGAGAAAACTTCTGGAGGTTATATCCTGAAAGCAGCATGACTTCCATTCCTGTTGTGTTCATGGTATTGAGCAGCTATTACTCTTTCCTTGGTCAAAGTCAAGTACTGAATCTTTGATTCCAAACACTTAAGGATTTTCTTGATTGGTTCCTATTTTGCAATTGGGCTGGATGCTTTACAAATATTTCCATTTTCCCATCCCCTTTTTCTCAAGGGAGAAAAAAATCTGGTGTTAAAATCCAGTGTTACAGAATGGAAGACCTTTATATGGGGAAAGACTGTGAGGGTAGGAATCCTCAGCCTGGAGAAACAGAGGTCTTAAGAGACATAGAGGTCAGAAGAATTACGAGTGTTGTGGAGGGGATGGATAGAAGGTTCAGATAAAAGTTTTCAGATGAAACCACACGACGCATTGTTATGGTGAGCAGCTCTTTGCCACAGCATGTCATGGATGCCCGAAGTTCATGGGAGTCCAAGGGTAAATAAGCAGACATTGTCTCTGCCTTGGGAAGTCCCTCCAGACAGCAGGAGAGGATTCAGGGAGTGTATTGTTACAGGTTCTCTGGGGGTCAGTATTTCTCCTTGGGCATCCAGTTTTGGCCACAGCTGGAGGCAGAGCACTGGGCTAGACAGACCCTATGTCTGACCCATCAGAGAGACTCGTACATTTTCACGTTCTCAAGTGTCCCAGCGCTTGCTTCACAGCTTTAAACATTTCCCATCAGCCCTCAAAGTGCTTTCCCCAGGACAAACTCTGTGCCTTTTAATACAGAGCGAGACATTTCATTGTCATGTAGTATTTAATAAGTGAGGAAAAATATATTGAAAAATTCAAGAAAGCAACCTTTTAATGGATGGCATGCACAAAGTGCACCTGTAATCTGCACTTTCAACAAAGAGTAAACTCATCTAATAATAATCTTTTGAAACAGAGGTGTGGATACCAAAACACAGCATTTCCAAGTCTCTTTAATGACCAACTTTATAAAAAAAGCCTTCTCACAAAGAGTAGGGGAAGTCTGGGATGCTGAAAGGAAAAAGGAGCATGTATTCATGAGTTTAAATGGGAAGAATTTCCCTTTGTACTGGACACTGATAAAAAGTTAGTCATGCAGAAATTATCGTGTCTTCAATACTGTTTGTGAAGTTACTGTATTTCTTCACTCTAAATAATCACACCCACTGAAGAGAGCATGTGGAAATATTTTGCCCGGCCGCTGCAGAGGGGTTTTGCTCTGCATGTCAGTAGAGTTCGCAATGACACCCATCCCGTTTTCTGACATTTCCATGCATTCCGTGCCTGCTTCTGAAAGGTGTGGGGCTCTTGGCTCTGGCAGTTAAAAGCGTTACAGGTGCCGTGCCACGACGGCCTGTGTTTTGCTCGTGAAGCAGGTGGCGTGTCATGACAGCAACATTCGCGTCCAGCAAGAGCAGGGAAGTGCACGTGCCCCTGCACTCGGCACTGGCGAGGCCGCAGCTCGAGTACGGGGTTCCGTGTTGGGCACCACGGTGTAAGGACACTGAGGCCGGAGTGAGTCCAGAGATGGGCCACAAAGCCGGTGAGGGGCCTGGGGAACACGAGGTATGAGGAGCGGCTGAGGGAACTGGG
>NW_008598068.1:0-7476 GCF_000691845.1 Merops nubicus
ATACTTTTATTTGATCATAAGAGCCTTCCCTTAACTACTCATAATGATAGTAAAGCCTGGTGTAACAAAGCATCTCCTCCATCTACCAATCAGTTACAACAGCTTGACCCCCATTCTGTTGACCACATCTTTGTCTCTGAAGACAGTAATGCCGTATTTGTGCCCAATTTACCATTTCATCACCTCTTCTCTTTCACATCCTTCTTTCTAACCACTCATGCATTCTAGTCAGATACTCAGAGCTGCAGGTTTCTCTGACCTTCCTATCTCTGCAACCTGTGACTCATTTTCCCAATCAGATCTTTTTTAGCTGACTCACAGTGTACTCCAGACCCAGTGTATGTATGCCTTAGCCACTACACTGGAAATAGGGATCTCTGTTCAGCTGTCTGCAATGTCAGCCACATCTTCCTGTCACAGGTCTCTGGACTTGGAAGTCAATAGCTGCTGACTGGGAAGTCAACAGAATGAGCCCTACTCCTTCTCCCTGCTGTAGCAGGAATAAAAAACAGTTCTGCCTGCAAAGGTAAAGAACATCCTTGTGGTCCCTTCCAACCCTGACAGATTCTGATCTGTTTTAGCAGAGGACTTTAGAGCCCTAATGGCTCAATGGTTGGACTTGATGATCTTGGAGGTCCCTTCCAACCTAAAGGATTCTATGATTCTATGATTCTATGTTATCAAGATTGTCCTTACCACAATTAACCATCACAACTCAGGTTAAACTCATGCTTATTAGTGACTCTGGGACAGATGCCCTCCATTGGATTTGACTGGGGCAGAAGAACCACTTCTAACTGGGCACAATGCCATGGCACTTCTACAGGGAGATCTGTCCCACCTGCACCCTTCCACGTGACACAGCTCCAGTCCACAACTCCTCAGACCCACTTCTTGAAGAACCATGTGTCCCAGTTCTTTGCCATGTGGGAAAAACTTGATGTTCTCCATTGTACTACCAGCCACAACCACTTGCTTCTTCATCCAGGATTGCACAAACTCCATGGAAAAAATAGATAGGCAAGGAAAAGAACTTTGGATTTCAGGAGACAATTTTTCTCTGGGATGCTCTCTGTTAAGGCTGAGGGAGACATTTCATGAGTGTATCAACAAGTAGTATGTGCAGACAGTTGTGTGCTTGGATCCCTGGCACATTTGGAAAAGATTTTCCTGGAAAGTAGGTCAAGCTGCTGATGGCAGTGCAATGGTTAAAAAAAACAGCAGATTGTCTCTGTTTGCAAAGTGGGAGAGTCACCCCCAACACTTGCTGAGACATTTGCCAAATGATCATGCTTATCTTTATAAACTGAGCTTTGAAGTGTTTTTGGCTAGAATCTGAATCTGTTGCATGGGATGTGAGTGCCAGTGAAGGAGATGAAATTTAAAGTTTCAGGAGGGTGACTGTGCCAAGTGGCTGATTGGGCCAAAATTCACAAAAAAGGAGAATTTTGTGAATTGTGGTTGCTATCTCCAACACAGAGGTTCAGCAATTTAGAGCAACTTTTGTTGCTTGTTGTTCAGGGGCCAGCTCTGACTCTGGTAATTTTTTTTTTTTCCTTGGTTAGTGCTCCATGACTGATGAGGATCTCAGTAAAACACAAATTGATTTGCTTGGCTTTCATGGTCACCTCTGGACTATAATTACTCAGGCAGGAGAAATTAATTAGTCCGGTGTGGGCTGACTGCTGCTTTCCAAGCACTGCTGAATCCTAATTGAAAAGCTCCAGAGAAAGGTGCTGATTCACACCACAGCGTGATGGGGTGGGGGTTTTTCCAGGGATGGAGGGCAGAGAGGTGAAGGGGTCTGAAGGACAAGATGTTGTCTGTTCCAAAATTAGCATCTGTTCCTTCTTTCCTCTCCTTAGCTGTGACAATGAGCCCATTAAAACCCGTTTGCCTCTTTCAAACAAGAACTAAAATAGACTACACATTTAGTCATACAACTAGCTCCACAGATTTTTTTGGGGTTATGCAATGTTCACTAGGAAAAAAGCAACCTCAGAGGTGCTTGTTCTTACATTACCCATTAGTGATTATTCTGTTGCTGCTTTCCAATATGCCGTTTGCAATGCCAGTGTAGCAGTGACATTCACACAGCTCTGTTTGGGACTGTGGAGATATGAGCTGCTGGGACAAGCTTATTTAGCAGAGAAATTTCTAATGGTTAGAGATGATCTCGTGACAATGTGAATGGCTTTATTGAGAAGTCACACCTCTGCTGTTGCTGTACTTACTGAATTATTTTCATTTTGCCATCCATCTATTCCCCTCCATTCCTCCAGTTATATTATTATTTTATTGTTTGGTGCAACCTGCATGCAATGAGTTTGGTTTTATTCGTGCAATGAAAGAAATACTGAACAGGCTGGTTGTTGAAGATCAAACAGTGGAACATTACTCAAAAATTGGTGTGGGTGATTGCCTGAAAAAAAGCTGAGGAAATGAAATTCAGCAGAGGGCGTTACTCAGATGGCTCCCAGCTCTTAGCCCAGCTTGGCTGAGCGTTCACTGCACTCCTGGGTGTCCCTGACTAACAGCAAGCGTTGGCACAGCAAGAGCTGAACAGGATTTCCTCCGAGCAGACCAGCTCTGCTTCCAGATTTGCTAATTAAATGAAGTCTTGTTAGCAAAAATGCTTTTACTGACCTCAAAATATTTTCGTCTTCTGGTTTTGCATTTTTTAAATTTTTTTTTAAGGATCTGAGGCTTAATACTTAGACTGTATCTATAGTGAAGATGTGGTGCGCTCCTGCCCGGGCTCAGGATGATGGTCCAGACAAAGGGATGTTGCTTGTTAGTGATACAGACACCTAGGTCACCTTTACTGTTGCTATTCTCTCAGAAATTTATTTTCTCAGAATTACAATTTTATTGAGAAAACAGAGAAATCCTGTTTTTCTGGCCAGCTCCACATCTAATATATTTCTTCCAAACTGATGGCTAATATTGAAATAGGCAATGCATCTTATGTCCTCTCTACATAAAATTAATTGTCAAGTAGAAGTTAGTCATGGTTAGTCATTCACAACATTCCTAAACTACAAACCTTATCCTTTTGACAAAGGCCAAATCTACCTCTGGATGCCCATTTTAACGATTACATTTCAAAACTCCCACCAAATCTTTATATCTTGCAAATGAGGATTTCTGCTGCTATTTTCATCTGACAGATTTCACTATAACTTCTTCCTTTGTCCACTCCATTTGAGAGTGGAGAATCCATAAGGACAAAAGCTTAACATTCAGCATAATCTTGACAATATATAAAAATACAGTGAAGAAATTCACTGCAGTTTGATACACATCAATGCAAACTTGCTGTTCCTTCTGGATAAGAAAAACACTCCAGCAAGTATTGGGCAGAAAAAGTCTAGATTGGCAATAATACTGAAGAGGTACCTGGGAGACAACGATGGTTCCCAGGGTGAGCTGAGTCAGGCATAACATGCTGCTGTTGAAAGAGAAAATAGGGGGGAGGGAAATTATATCTCTAAATGTGTTTGCTGTTGTCAGAGCGTGTGCAGGAATAATCCCCTTGTGCTCAGAATGGGCAGGCTCACCGTGGGGGTGCTGCTGCCACTGCATTTTCAGACAGAGGGAGACCAATTGGCTGGAGATCTCTAAAGGAAAAAATGGATTTGAGATGGTTTTCTGGAGGAAGAGATGATTTCAGGGACATGTGGAAAGAGAGAGGGAATAGCCTTGCTTCCATATCCATTACAAGTAGGCTAGAAACTACTGGATTTAATTCACATGACAAGATTTAGGTCAGAGTCACCAGGGAGACTGTGGAATATTTTGAAGAAATGATCAGATGATTTTTTATCAGGAGTGATAAACGTATAATTCCTTATGTGTAGAGGTGGAGCACTGGACTAGGGAACCCCACAAATTTCTTAACTGTGATTCTGGGACTGATTTCTACTTTGTAGACTGAAACAAGGAATCCTGGGACTGCCTTTGAGCCTGGTTGTTCAGTATGGATTTGTCGGGTCAGCATTGTCTTTTGCCAGTGACATTCAGCTTCATTCCTGATCAAAGTTTTGTCAGTCCTACAGGACAATTTTCCAGGCAAGTTGGAGCTACCTGGACATCACCCACATAATAAGACTATTCTCTTGTGGAGGTGGATTCATCCATATTTCATCTGACAGAGGTGTACCCCTTTTCTGTCTTATAATGATGAATTCAGGTCACCATATGGACCTCAGTTCTGCACAGGCTCCATTGTTGGAGTGAATGCCTGGAGTTTTTGTATGAAACCAGCTTTTCATTCAAAGTCATTTGTACAAAATGAAACTTCTTCTTGGGAAAAAAAAAATCATTATCACTTAAACACTCTGCTTTTCCCAAACTTATTGGTATCTAAAATCGATATTTTAATGAAAGCATTACTAAACATCTATCAAACAAATTTAAATAATTATTGCTTTGCTTTTTTTACAGTAGACACAATTTTCTGTAAGCAAATGTTAACGAGCAAAGAATGAATATTTCAAAAATCATTTTATTAGCTTTAGCATAAATCCTCTTTAGAATCTGATAGATTGTGTAGAACAAGGGACATGCGTTGGATTCAGTTAATGGAAAGCATTTCATAATCCTGGTACTCTAAAGACTAATTTTGCCATTTTTCCCAGTTTACATCTATGTAAATCACTTTTTACATTAAAGACTAGATAACTTAACCACGTCGTGCCTCTTTCCAGTGGATAAAATGCCTCTCTATTAGTGGGAGCATTTTCAGCCAAACATTTGCTCCTGCTTTGTGACACCAAACGTAGCTGAAGATGGGAATGCATTCTCTGCAGGCCTGTGGGTTGAGCCTAACACGCCCAGTGGTTGTTTATTGGGATGGTGGATCTTTAAAGCTTCAAAAAATGCTCCAGTATCAATGCTAATATATTTTATATCATCCCTGTCAGCAGCTTCACCTATAGCTCTGCTTTCCTGGCTGAAGCCTTGGGCTGTGTGTATCTCAGATGACTACTTAGCCACAGGACTCTTCTACATAAAGAAGTCTTTAATTGTTCCACACAGTGCAGATGGGGCAGAAGGATATAGATGGATGGGGCAACCAAACCATCTATACTCCACAAGAACTGCCAGGTTCCCTAATGCAGGAAGTTATAGAGAAGTTTTAGACACAGCAATGAATACTAGGGTGCCAGAATATCCATGTACTCCATTGACAGGATGATTTTATTCTGGTCTCATCTGCCAGACCACCTACAGGTATTGGGAGAGTTGGGCATGTCTCTGTGGCTCTAGATCCCAGCATGTCTGCCACTGTTATAGCTTGTCCTCTGCTTACCTGTGTGGATTATGAGTTGGCCACTGTTTTTAGATGAATGCTGACCTGATACAATGATAGATTTTACTGTTGAAATGGGAAGTTTCTACTAATTTTCAGTCCAAACTTGCTCTTGATCCACCTTCAGCGGTTACTATAGACATATCTCCCACTTCTTGTTTTTCCTTGATATTTACACAGGAAATAATTCCTCTGTCACATGAACGTTTCCTCCTAAAGTAACTACAGATGCAAGGGGCAGAACTGTGCAACGTGTCTGGAATGAACGCCAGGGCTGAGGCCTCCAGCGGATTCATAGTGGAAAAGCTGAACACCCATATGCTTTCTGTAAACATTTAAAACCATTTCCACCCTTCCTATGCTAAGAGTGCATGTATTTTTATTTCTTAACTCCTGCACCCTTGTTTTATTACAAGCACCAAATAAAGGCAGCGTTTGTTGAGAATTTCTAAAGGACATGACTCTGCTTTGTGTTATCAAATGTCCTCTCATCTGAACCATTTCAATTAACAGGGTTATCCTGTTCTTCTACCAGGCTTGGTAGTACTTTCCAGTTTTGTGTCACCTGTAAATCATGAAGCACATGCCTGATTTCCAGTCTTTGGTCACTATGCCCATACTGAACAGATCTGAAGTCAGCTCTGCTCTAAAGGATAGATCTCAAGAGTTCCCTTCCAGCCTACATTTATCCATGAGTCCTCACTTCTGCCACAGGGGTGGTTTCTCTGAGCATCACTACAAGTAACCTCTAAATTTCTAGTAATGTGTGGACAGTTGCAGACTCCCTTTATTCCCTTTCAGCTCCAGAGGCTGAATCCACAGCTAATTTAAAAGAAGGTTACAGAAAGCGAGATGGACTTAGTTCATTTATGTATCTGGTCTAAGGGAACACTGGTCCTACCAAGAATTGCTGCTAAATTACCCTGAAAGCCTTCAGCTTTGGGAAACTATGTTGTAATTTATACATTTCTCCCTCCTTCACTGGCTATGGGTGTTCTAGTCTCAAAAGTTTCATGTCAAACTAGCAGACTTACACTTGTCTGGATCACTCTTCGGCCTCTTCTGGACAGAGGTGTTCCATTTGTTACTCTCTCATTATGGGGTCTATCCCTGATTTGCATAATTGTTATACATCATCCCTACCTGATTTGTCACTCTGCTTGCCAATGCTGTTAATGGTCCAGGTAGAAGGCACCTTTGCATTTTTTCACTTGAATCATGCTAGATAGTGGCTTCACCACAGATGGTGCTGCCACGGGCCAGCACCAGGGTTACTGGGTCAGGGTTCCCATGACCTCCTCCTCATCCAAAGGGGACTGGAGAGGATTATAAACGAGGCCGAGATGTTACGTGGTGCTCGCCTCCCAGGGGTAAATCAGAAACAACCCCTTTACAACGCTCTAAATTTGTACTGCTGTAATATTGCTGAGACCAACGTGTAGTATAAAAATTATATGATTTAGTGAAGATCAACACTGGTGGAAGAACTGGAAAGTCAAAGGTCTGGATGAGCAGTTTCTGGTTCCGGAAGTGTGCGCCTGTTATATTGGCCCGTTCTGGCATGAAACTTTTTTTTCTACTTTACCCTCCTTTTTATTCTGTAGTGGTTTTATGTCAAGACCTGCAGAGGGAGCTACAGGGTGTTGCCAATAAAACCATGAGTTCAGGATACTCCCATCTCAGACAGGTGCCATATGGCAGGTCCTGCTTGGTGAACCTGATCTCCTACGACAAGATGACCGGCGTGGTCGATGAGGGAAAGGCTGTGGATGTTGTGTACCTGGCCTTCCATAAGGCCTTTGACACTGTTTCTCATAGCAATCTAATGAAAAGAATGGCTGTCTGTGGCTCTGCTGGGTGAAATGCTGTCTGGACAGCCAGGCCCAGGGAGTGGTGGTGAATGGAGTTGAACCCAGTTGGCGGCCAGTCACAACTGGTGTTCCTCAGGGCTCAGTATTTGGACCACTTGTGTTTAACGTCTTCATCAATGATCTCGATGAGGAGACAGTTTCACCCTCAGTAAGTTTGCAGATGACACCAAGCTGGGTGGAAGTCTTGATCTGCTTGAGGGTAGGGAAGCTCTACAGAGATTGAGCAGACTGGCTCAGTGGGCCATGATCAGTTGGGTGAGCTTCGACAAGACCAAGTGCCAGGTCCTGCAC
>NW_008598068.1:7569-18510 GCF_000691845.1 Merops nubicus
CGAGAAGTAAGAGCCAGCAGTGTGCCCAGGTGGCCAAGAAGGCCACCAGCATCCTGGCTTGTTAAAAATAGCGTGGCAAGCAGGAGTAGAGAAGTGGTTGTGCATCTGTACTCAGCACTGTTGAGGCCACAGCTTGAGTCCTGTGCTCAGCTTTGGGCATCCCAATACAAGAAAGACATCGAGGTGCTGGAGCAGGTCCAAAGAAGAGCAGCCAAGCTGGTGAAGGACCTAGAAAGGATCAGCTGAGGGAACTGGGGCTATTTAGTCTGGAGAAAAGGAGGCCGAGGAGGGAACTTATCACTCTCTACAACTACCTGAAAAGACATTGTAGAGAGGTAGGTGCTGGTGTCTTCTAACAAGTAACTAGTGGTGGAACAGGAGGGAATGGCCTCAGGCTGCCCAGGGAGGTGGTTAAGTCACCATCCCTAGGTGCATTTAAAAGCTGTGTAGATGTGGTGCTTGGAGCTATGGCTTAGAGGTGGATTTGGCAGAGCAAGGTTAATGGTGGGACTCGATCTTAAAGGTCTTTTCCAACCACAGTGATTCTGTGATGCTATGCCCTACCCTCATTTACACTGGGAGTCCTGTAAATGTCCTTGATCTCTCATTGCTGCTGCTGCTAACTGCAGGAAACAGGCTTTTCAGTCTTAGCTAGAAGGAACTTTTGCTCTATTTTTGCCTCAAGTGTGCAACTGTCCTAATTTTCTCTTTGTCTCCCCTGGTTTCTGTGGCTTAAGTACCACTTACTATTATTAACTTTAATTTCCTGTGTGAGGTAGGGTTTTGGCCATTCTTTCTTTTTGCAGACTGTAACCTCTCAAACATACCTCTTCCCACTCCCTTTTCATTTTTGAATTTTAAGTACCTATGCCTTCTCTGCACACAGATCCCAGAGCACCTTAGACTCAATAATTCATTTTCTTAGGTTTCAAAGTTTGCCTTTCTAAGCTTCTAGACCTTCATTCTAGTCCTAATTTTGTTCATTTTGAGATTTAAAGTGAGAAAAGTCAGCTCACGATCACACTTTATTCAAATTTTACTACGTTCAAATCCATACAGGAGCTAGGTCTAAATTGATCTTAAACTTTTATGAAGGAATCCAAGGAGGTTAGTGGGACTTTCTTTCACTCTCCAACCATTACTCCTGGCAGTGGTTTGCTCCAAAACACTCTTTTGCCCCTGCCATAACGTTTCATTCCTCTGCCTTCTGCTTCTTGCAGAGACAAAGTACCACCTCTTTCTGTCCCTCTGCACTAGTTTCCATCATTCCTTTCTCTCTGAAAGGCAACTTGCATATCATAAACTGCCGTTATCTGGCTTTATAGCATAATAAAAAATTAAAGAGTTTTTTGTCTTTTCAGACTACTCTTGCTTGGAACAGGCAACGATTTTCCCCAGCTCTCCACAAAAGCTCTGAAGTCTTCTGTGATCGTTGCAATTTCCTGCTGTAATACATTTTTGCTTCTAGGGTAGGGTAAAGTCATTATGAATAATGTAAAAAAACCCAGAAAGATGACAATGAAAATTATATTTTGATGTAGAATGGATATAAAAAATGTTCATCTTTCCCAGTCATAACTAGGGAAAAAACCCTAAGCCCTAAAGCCCTAAAATGTCAGAACTGTGACCAAAGAATTAAAAGAAACAGCTTTTTTTTTTTCAAAGCTGGGATGTTTTCCATTCACCCAGCTAGGTGGCCAGAGCTCTGGAGACCTGTATGGCTTCAATTCATGGCTGGTAGCCTAAATGATCTACAGGTATCTTTTCTAAGGTCTGTGCTTCTGTTTCTCCTCCCATTCTCTGTCTCATTTGTTTATATTATTATCTCTCAAATTGCTTCTGATACATGTCCATGCAACACCCAGCACAGCATGGTTCCCAGGCTCCCGTGGGACCTCCAGGCATTACCATCCTACAAACAAATAACAGTGGTAGTGAGTATGATTACAAGAGTCAAACTGCTCTAGCTCTGCATCACTAGCCATGCCCTGAGAAAAAATAACCTTTTCATCAGTCTGATGTGTCAGCTGTGGCTTCCTTCATCGTCACTGGCAATCTAGCAAATCCCTTCTTGGTTGGACACATGATGGCAGGATTCCATTGCCCTGTGTAGAAAGTACTGAGACATTTCATCTTTTCACAAGATACAGCCTCATGATTTCACAGTTACCTGCTGTCCAAGCATTATGGAACCTATGTATCCTATGTCCATCCCCTGAGAGCAGAACATCTGCTGTAAATGAGAAAAACAGTGGCAAAGCAAGACACTCAGAGTCAAAACCACGTCTGGATCAACAATCTCAGGTCACAAACTGCCTGATACAAGGGTAAGATTAAACCCCATTGCCTGTGTGCCCTGATTATTGGTTTCCAGACTGCTCTGCACTTTGGATTTCCTCCCAACGTAAGCTCACTTTAGAATGCCTTCCATTCTGTGGTTGTGCTACTTCTGCTGAGGGCACCTGAGTAAGTTTTCATCTGTCCTCTTTTTATCATCTAATACTGGGATGTATCTGGATCAGTTACACTGCCTGCCAGGCCGCTGATGAATTTCAGACACTGGAAGTAAAAACACTGTTGCAGAAGGACAGGAACAGGAGTTACTTCTTGCAGTCATGTAAGTTTTCTCAGAACCTACCTCATTTCAGCCTACCAGGACCAACAGGGAAGCAAACTGGCCAGGCAGCAGCACCGTGGCTCCACAAGGCTGTGGGAGCTCCATCACTGGGAGCATTCCCAACTTGGCTGAACCAGTCCCTCAGCACTATGATGGGTCTTTAAAGACAGACCTGCCTGGAGTACAGGAGAGACTGAGAGATCTCCAGAGGTTCCCTCCAACCTTGATTTTTTTCTATTATTATATGAAATGACCTGCAATAGATAGATTGACCTCTTTGCATTATTCCTGTCTCAGGAAATTGGTGACATCTGGGCAATGGTTGTTACAGTCCTGACAACCTTTGTGGAGAAGACAGCAGGCCTCACGTTTACACCACAGAACATTTCTACAAAAGCATTTCTCATATATGCTTTTTTTTTTTTTAAGAAATCAATAGGTTGCACAACAGCTCTCTGACTGGAACAGATTAAATAAATTGGTCACCCCTAGATTTCATTATTTGCCACAAAAGGTGCTGTACTTAAACTTCTCCCCATTTCTAGTGAAGGTAAAGGAAACATTTGTATAACAAGCTCCTCAGTGAATCCTGATTTTCTTAATGAGTGTCTAGAGTGCACATGATTACAAATTTCTCCTTTCTTTTTCCCCAGCATTCTGAATATTCTCTTAGCTTAAGTGAACCACATGAAACTGAAATACTGAGGGCATCTTTTTTTGTGTGTGTCTTTCTTTTTTTTTTTAAAATCATGGACAGTCCTCATTCCCCAGAGCTACATGAAATGTGGTCAGGCTGCTAAATCATTCCCTTATAACTTGGACTTAGCATTTGCCTGCTCGTGTGCTGTTTCCCTGCAGGAACATTTTCCATGCTGAGCACAAGATGAGTGGTACTAAATTATAAAATTAGTTGTCTTACTAGAGAGGCTGCTGGGAGCAACTCTAGGGAAATACTGGGAGGAAGGTTAGGCTTGATGATCCTACAGGTCTTTTCCAACAACAGTGATTCTATGGTTCTGTGGTTCTAGTGACTATCTATGCATGATGATACCTGTATGAAGCTACCTCAGAATCAACAGGACACATCAACCTTTCATCCTTGTCTGACCTTAGCTCACACTTCAACTGTGGATGCTTTGACAGTGACTAAGTTCTTCACAAGCCTCCCTCCCAGCTCCCTGAAGTGCCAGCTTCCAAGGAGCATTTATCCTCTAAGTAATTTTTCCTCCGGAGTGGTTACAGACCCATCAGCTGCTGGCATACTGGTGAAGTCCTGCAGGAGCTTTGAGGAGACAGGATATGATATGGCAGCATTGGTACTGGCCTGAACTCCAAAAGACCATGGTCAGTGTGGCAGGCTTGTGCTCCTGAAGACAGAAGGGGCCATCAGAAGTAGTGACTGCCATGACTTTCCCTGAGCAGAGATATTCTAGCCTGGAATACCAGCAAGCTGTTGGATCTGTCAGTCAGGTCCTCCTTGTTCAAGTGTTTTTTTCTCAGATAAAATCTAGGGGGGTTTTGTTTATTTGTTTGTTTGTTTTTAAAAGCAGTTTCTTTGAGTGTTATGGAAGAGGACCAAGAAAATCCATCTGAAAGCTATGGACAGTGCAGAGTCCTGTCACAGGAGACAGCTAACCTCTGGTATTTTCTACATTTTAAACGCATATTTTGCATCGACAATATAATTAACATAGTTTTTAATATTCAAATAAAGACTCTGAAAAACAACACTGACTCCCTTAGAAAACCCTCTAAATAAGAAATTACCTCTGCTACTCTAGGGAAAAAAACCTCCCCTTACATTTCTTTGTTTTGCATCTTTTAATGGAATCAGTTATTACTGCAATGAATCCTTTTCCTTTATCCTATACCTATTTATTTTCCTTGACAGTCTTTTAGAAGGAACCTTATAAAAAGTTTTTCATAAATCCAAGTAAATGACATGCACTAAGGTCACCTTGCTCTCCAATTTTATTAACTTTTCCAGGTCAGCAAGGCCTGGAAATACTTTTCCCTTCAGAAACTCTGACAGTTTGACCCAAGCAAGCTACACAGCATTTATCTAAACGTTGTATTATTTGATTCTTAATTAGACCGTTTCTCTGGGACTAGTGTTTCTGACACCAGTGGGCAACTTTCTAATCTTGGTAATTGCTGTTAGTACAGGTATAAGGACTGGTGTAAAGTCCACTGAAGATATTGGAAAAACAGCCCCAGAAACTCCTTTAAAACTTACAAAGAATTACCTTTTAGCCCTGGTTAACTAACTCCTCTAACAGCTCTGTAGCTAATGAGTTCAGTTTCTTTCAAGGCCATAATCTTGTATTATTCATAATCTTGTATTATTCATCCTGTAGGCTGGGTGACTGTCTTTTACATGTTCTTCTTCCCCTCTTTATTTTGAGATACAACTTTTGATAGAAGATGTCTCTTCCCAGTCATACTTTTCAAAATGCACAGGGCTTGTGGGATTAAATGACCCCAAACCCAGAGGCAAACCAGACCCACTGCACACCCAGCCAGTCAGTGGGTGGGATGTGGCTTTCTGTGTGGAGTTTTCCCACCTGGATGGCTTGCCAGGAACATTTGCTGCCTTGTGCAATGTATGGTGCCTTCTTCACTTCTGAAAGGAGACTGGAGTAGTATGTGAAGCACCCAGGCTCTACATGAACCAAATTACACATTTTCCTCTGCATTTGGATACTGCTCTGCTCACAGCTATGTCTAGTTTACAAACGTGAATAACGTAGCTTAAGGTGCTATTGGCATCACTCCCTGTGTGTGGAGCTGAGCAGGACCTGGCACAGGAGCCAGTATGTTCAGGTAAAACAAGTGACCCTTGGTTGCAAGTTCTGGTTTCTGGCTCAGTTTCATGTATACCACTTTCCAAACAGGATTTCCTGGCCAGAGGTGTTGGTCTGCTTTGTTAGATCAGAGGCTGACCTCTCTCTCTGCCAGGTGTGGGTGCAATTCTTCCTCTCATAATCTCTTGTAAGGCAAATTGCAGAGGGATAGGAGGCAGCAGTCACTGGTGAGAAAGGGGAAGGTGCATTATGTGAGATTATGGGTACAACATCACCAAAGAGCTCAGACAGGTCCAGTGAGGAAGGGAAGCTATGCAGGAGGGAGCAGTGGCCTTAGAGTATAAAAATATCTTTCACTAGGGGAACATGGTGGATGGGAGCTCTAGGAACTACAGAGATGTCTTCTACATTTTGCATAAAGTGATGCAAATGGCCCCGCTGGTTTTGGGCTGTAGCTTTTCATGTTCTGCATTGGGCTCCAAAGAAGATTCCTTTTGGGCAGAGAAAGAGGATGTGCTCCAGAAGCACAGTGGGGACTGGGGATTGTACAGTAGTCCCCCACCTCATTCCTTCATCCCCTGGAAGCATTCATTATTCTCAGCTTGAATTAGTTTTGGGAAGTGGGAAGGACACCACTGCTGGATCTGTGCTTCTTCCTAGACCCTATAATGCCACATCACCGTGCTTGTCCTTCTTTAACCTTTGGATATTTCTTGGATGTTTTGAGTGTTTTCTTTCTTCCTGTCTTCTCTCTTTTTGTACAGCACAGATTTTACTGCTCCTTGTGTCTGTCCAGGACTGAGAAGCTTTCTCCATTCCCTCTGTTTATTCCCTGTGCCCTGTGGCTGGACAGCACTGCCTTGATCAGTGGAGTGGCAACCAGTCTCTTACACCTGGACTGTTGAGATCCCCACGTGGCCAGGACAGCTTCGGAGCAGAGCTGCAGACCAACAGGAGACCACCAGCCACTCACTTTGCTGAACTGCTTGTTGCAGTTCTTCAGTATGTAGGTGGTGGTGCTGCCAGGAGCAATCTCATCTTTTAGGCACCCATCCATTTCTTCTCTTCCCAGGCCCTCGGTATTCTACTCAAGCCACCCCCCTTCATCTTGCCCCATCTGTCTGTCCCACATTCCTCAATTCTCAGGGCCCATCTTTTCTTTTTAGCAACAGTGAGTCTCACTGCTTGACTCCCCACCTCTCAGTGGACTATGGCTTGAACAAGGAAAAGCTGTAAAGAACAGCAGTAGAGGGGGATACCTCATGATCTCTGAGAAGCAGATATCTAACAGAACAGAGAACTGATGAGGGGAGCTCTCAGATCAGCATAGAAAAATCCACAGTTGAAATCAACAGAGCTAAGAGGATTTTTAAACTCTGCTAGAATCTAAAATGCTGGTAATGACACAGAGCTGATATGAGATGGAGGCTACTGAACTGAGAAGGAATGATTCAATAAGTGTGAATGTCTGTGTGTTTTGTTGTGTATTTTAGAAAAGAGGGCAATGAACACTGTATTTTATAGAAGATTACTCTCTTGTTGGTAAAGAGAATTGTGTGCATCTAACAGAGAGTCCTTAGAGAACAGATTTTGAATGAATAGCCTAAATGGTAAAAAATTCTACAGCATGTGATATTGCTAAAATCTAAATAACGTCAGATTTAAACCTAGTTGATATTTCAAAGTCCAAATCTTCAGTAAAGAACGTGTAAGAGTTTCTGCTGGCTGTATGTGTGGCTCAGCTCCAGGACCAGGGCTCTGAAGCCAAGTCTGGCATTGCAGCTGAGACCTGCTGTGAGTGAAACACAGGGTGGAGTGGGAATGGTGTACGGAGCAGACACTAGCAGAAAGGAGTACATAACATTTGGCAAAGGGATTCTGGTAGAAAGAGTTTTTGATATTGATAGACTTACACTTCTGGTACCAAAGAGCAGAGGTTGGGTTAGTGGGTGGTGACTTGGTCCCAGACAGCAGCTGAACTCCTGCACAGCTGCTCACTTCATCCCTCAGCAGGACAGGAGACACTTGGAAGATGTGGAATGAGAAGACTGAGAAATAAGAAACAGTTGAGGTAAAGACAGGAGATCACTTACCAAATATCATCACAGGCAAAACAGACTTGACTTGGGAAAATTAATTTAATTCCATATAATATATATATAATTAATTAGTAATTCGGGTGTTAGGAAGCAAAAAGACCATATAGGGAAAACAGCTTTCCTCACCTTGGCTGACCTTTGCCCTGTTGGGGGGGTCTGCTGCTGTATCCAGCCCCTGACCTGTCCCACAGTGGTGATCCCTGTGTCCCACCATGCCACCAAACCTTTGCTGCAGACACCCAGTAGCACAGACCAGGTCTTCAAAACAGGGAGCTGGTGTCAAAGTGAAAAAGAAAAAAGTTCCTTTGTGTGACTCTGCAGTGCTGGGGTTTGGGCACAGGGCAGCATAACAATATTCTTGGGTTCATTTGGTTTAGCCCGATTCACAAATCTTCCCAAATCCATTCTAAAATTGTTTAGATTTTTTGGTAATAGAACCATCCATCAATGCAGAAGAGTCTCCTCTGCTATTGTTTGCATTCAGCTACCTTCTCACTCCCTGCTCCTCCTTCATCATGGCAACATTCTTCTGGCAAATTGATGGCAGGCTGTAGCTCTGTGGTGTGCAGCACTACCAAATGCAAGGAGTGTAACTGCCCAGTTCCAGGAGTGGCATTTGGAGGAACTGCATCCACTACAGTGAATATTGAATAAAATAGGATCAGAGATTAGGATTTACGACAGCCATGATGTGGAGCACAGGGATGTTCTCAACCCAGCACTGGAGATGGCAGTGACACAGGTTTCTTCCACAGAAGCTGGTGTGTCTATCCAAGAGCAGCACTTCAGGCAGTGTGGGAAACTGGAATACAGAGTATGAAATTTATTCCTATGTTTAGATGTTCAGAACTTTGTCTTCTTATAAATCACTGATGGCTGTGTCATACCCTGCAGAGCACCTGCCCAAGAAATGAAGGACTACATCCTACAGCCCAGCTGAAAGCCGTAGGTATAACTGCAATTACCTGGGGAAGGGAGAACAGGAGGACCTCCCACCACCCCCCTCACTCACTGTGTCTATTTTGAAACTAGAAAAGGAGCAAAAAATCCACAGGAGTGTGGGACAAGCAAGTGGGAAGTCTTTTGTGTGGCACCTGCTGGAAAAACTGTACCCTGAGGCTCTGCTCTGACTGCTTGGGCATTTTACGTTTGACATTTATTGGATAAGGAAAAAAAAAACAATGTCCAAAGAGAAGGGACTAGACAGCATATCTCTGGGATGATCTTGGCTCAGTTCTATGCTGCAGGGTGACAGCAAGACAAGTTCTATATGGTCCAGACCCCTGCCCCTCAACAGTTTCCCAGTTGAGGCCTGGGGAAGCTGGGTTTTAAATACAGGCCATACAATCTCCACCTGATGGATGTCTCAGTGTGTAGTTCAGTGCTGGGCTGCTGCTGAAGTGGAGGGTGACCTTAGATCACTGACTGTGTCCAGTAAGTGCTGTGAACAATACCAGGATGTGGGCTTCAGGGAATTTGATGCCTGATCCCTCCAGGGGAGAAAGAGAAAAGTAAACATCTTAGGTTCATTAAGGTGTCACCTTCTCATAACAGACAGTAATACCACTGCTCAGCTGTCTTTAGGTAAGGCTTATCAACATTAAGATTAATGTTGATCTAGGTCATGACATGAATTTAAAATATAACACTGTGGTTTGATTGTTGGCTTCTGAACTCCCCTACCTCTCCCCATACCATGGGGAGTAACAAGGGAGCATACCAACTTTCAGGTGTAATGAAGCAATTCCCTTCCCTTCTCTTCCCTTCCCTTCCCTGTAGAAACTCTGTTGCTGCTTCTGCCCAGAAAGAAGCATTGTCTCAGTCAGCAGCACCACTCCTTGCTCCCTCAGTTCTTTCCCATCAGACTTAGACACTGTCTATGAAATCAGGACAGAGAAGCCATCCGAAGCCCTGCTGAGGCAGCAGTAGTGCAGGCTGTGGGAAGCTTGGGATCATATCCATCTTCTTCCTGAATCTCTGAACCTATTTCCCACCACAGGCTGCTTGCTACCCCAGGGGGAGAGAGAATGTTTCTCTTGCACTTTCCATTTACTGTTGGCATACAATACTATACAGGTATAAAGCCTCAACCAGTGAGATACAGAGTTCTTACATTGTCACCATGCCCTAAGTGGAACAGCTTCAATTTGAGAGAACTCTCACCACAAAATATTGTGTAGTCCACACTGTTAAAGGTTTGTGGGTCAAGTTCCTTCAGACAGGTGAGGGATTTGCTCCATCACCACAGTAAGCTGCTGCTCTGTTAAGCTAGTGAATGAACAAGAGTGAAATCTGCAGCTAGCTGACTTAAGAAATCTGGTCTGAAAATGGTGCTGAGGCAAAGTAATTCCACAGTTTTTGCCTTGCATACACAGAAAGTTACATAGACATTGCAACCGCTTTGATTTGTCATTAATAAATGGATTTTTGAAAATGTGTATTGCTCAAATGTGCTTCCATTGAGTGCACAGGAGAGAGATAATTAAGGCTGGACGGAGTTGCTTGAATCTTGCAGTAGGTGAGGTCCTGTGGGGTTGAAGGCATTTCCCTTCTCTAATCCTTGAGGTTTGGGCACCATTCACAACAAGAGCATAAGGTGTCTCTCTCTGTCACAGTAGGAAGAAAATCACTTAAAATCTGAGCACTACACATGGGTGATTTCAGCACAGGTTTCGTGCTGTTTTGAGTGCATCAAAAGGAAGGGGCTGGCTGGTGCTCCAGCCTGCCCTGGGCACAGTGTCCTTTGGGGGCAGAGCTCCGGCTGCACCTCTGGACATCCCTCGTGGTTCTGTGTGAGAATCTCACTCCCCTGCCAAAGTGCCAGGTGTCAGAGCGGGGCCTCTCCAGCCCCCCAGGAACAGCCCCAGCCCCTCCCTGCACAGCCCTCCTGCACCAGCAGGACCAGCCCCACCTGCAGACGACCTGTGCTCACCCCCGCTGCCAGGCAGGTGTCTGTGCACAGCCCTGGCACTGCTGTGCACAGCCCTGGCACTGCCTGGCAGCGGGGGTTGGCTCCAGCCCCCCTCACCCTCTGCTCTCTCTGGGGTTTGCTGTCACGGCTCCTGCCTCGGTGCAGGTGACATATCATCCAGTATCATCTACCGTAAGCCTGGCAACTGCCTCCTCAGCCCAGGCCCTGGGGCTCCTCTGGTCTGCTTGATGTTCACCTTGACCCCTTTGCTGGAGACCCCAGGGGAGTGCGTGGGGTGAAAACACCTTGCACTTACTGCACAAGGTAATTCCTTCCCACCTGGATGTGCACATCAGATCTTCAAAAGAAGGGCTCTCATCTCCCTGACTCCTGTCAGTCCTCCACGTTCCTCTCTTCCTGCACAACTAATAAGCCACAAAACCAAACGTGGGCTAGAGGTTGGTGTCCTCTATAATCAGAACCCCCAGCACTCTGGCCCAGGTTCCTGCT
>NW_008598068.1:18541-34790 GCF_000691845.1 Merops nubicus
CCTGCTGAAAGAGCTAGGCACGTGATTAGGAGAGCATTTGAAATATTGACTCTAGCTAACAAAATTCCTCTGTATTTCTGATCCCCTGCCTGTGGTTAGCCTTCCTTACTTTGACCTTTCCTTCTTTCATGTCCAACTATTCCTTTTTTTAACTTGGTTTTTGGGTGAGGCATTAAGTTTTCTGGTTTAGACTCCTGATTTGCTTTCCCTTCCAGGGATTTCTTCCTAGGAACTTGGCTTTATGTGTTCTTTTGCTCTCCTCCTGTTCTCCTTTCACCACTGGCTGATCCATTGCCCATACTCTCCTAGTTCCCTAACTCAGGCCAGGTGTGGGACTGGCATTTTTGTACACAGCTACTGGGTTCTGTCCCTGACACCTCACACCCAGCAGAGAGAAGCATCACAGGGCATCCTAAGGGTAAAGAATGAGGATTATATAGTAGGCAAGATGCCTAGTCAGGCAAATTTTCAGGAGACATGTTAAGTGAACAAAAAGTGTTTCCCCAGCCTCTCACGACAGCTGTTAATGACAGCACAATGGGTTCTTCTGCTCTGTCCCAGCATGTCAGATGTCCCTCTAGCCCTCCTACCAATGGGTAGTTTTGGTTTGCCTAGTGATGTGAAATTCCCAGAGGTCTGTTTTGAAAGTCAGTCACCGAGTGAGTAAGTAGCAGAGGTGCTGGAAGGCAGCAATACTCTGGAAGGGGGAAGCCTCGTGCTGTTACAAATGTCTTCTTCACTCCAACGTGCCCGGAAAGTTCTCATCTGCTTTCCTGTTTATTCTTCATTGAATACTTGGTTAGATGGGAGTCTAGGATAGGATAGGATAGGATAGGATAGGATAGGATAGGATAGGATAGGATAGGATAGGATAGGATAGGATAGGATAGGATAGGATAGGATGTAAACTGCACAGAATCTACAGCAGGTAACAGATAAAAAGGGCACAGCACCAGTGCAAACACCATTTTTGATGATGACTTGTTTGGAGACTTTGAGTCCTGTGTGCCAAGCAACCACTTCTGTTCATCTTCTGGAGCAGAAGGATGTTACCCCATTGGTTTCTCAGCATACAAGAAATAGGGAAACTGAGGCACCACAAACACAATAATACAATGAAACCTCAGTGAGTTGCCCACGTTGCATGTGTTGTCCATGCTGCCTGTGGCAGCAGGAGGAACTGGATCTGGTGGGACACCACGGGTGGAGTGCAAAGGATGTTAGGTAATTTGCAAGTGGTTGGTACAGCCACCACAGAGCACACATGTGCTGGCCCGTGTTCAGCTGCAGGGTTCACTTTAGCTAGCAAGAGAACTGATTCCTGGGGGGAACGATTCAAGCTAAACATCTAGGAGATGGGGCTGCCCTGTGCTGCCCTCACAGCCATTCCCCCTGTCTCCTCCTGTGAAGTTTGGGCTACTGCAAAGGTTGCCAGTTAGCTGGGAAATAATCAAGGAAACTTTTTTTGACAGGAAATGCTGTTTGAGCCCTACAAAAATCTCATGCTTTTGATAACACTCTCCCCAGGAAGATGTCTCAGGGCAGGAGAGGCTCCTCTGCTCTGCAGTCGTGTCTTCTTAACCAGCAGGGGAGCGAGAGGCTGAAGCCTGTTTTCCAGCTTTGGAGGAGGGAATTATACATGAGCTCCACTCACAGACAGCCCCTTCCACCCTCTCAGCCTGCTACCAGCCCACAGCCATTTCCTTTTCCTTCCACTTCTGAAAGTTTTCAAGCCAGGCTGGCTTTAACCCATATTTCACCAATACAGGAATATGTTCCTCTATCAGTGATGGCTCATCCTGCACAATGGGACTGCAAATTTCCCAACCTGCCAACGAAGTATTTAGAAGGCAGCTCTGCTGCTCAGACATGTGATTAGTTCTGACTCTGCTCAGTATTTACTTGACACCTGACAACCAGTGGGCAGCAAAGAAACCTCGTTTCCCCCAGTTCTTAGCTGAAATCCCTAAAGCCAAGGTTACATAGTTTGGCCACATTGTGCCTCTTCTCCTTTTGTACTTATGTGATTTGCATTCCTGGGAATGCTGTGGCCACCTTCACAGCAGAGTGGCTGGATAAATCCCCCCAGTCCGTCAGAGCACCCTCCTAGTAGCTGGGGTACTGTCCTGAGGAAGGGTAGCTCTGAACTTGGGGATCACAAGCAGCCTTTTTGGTGGCTCTTCACCGGAGTGTGTTCTGCCCATTAAGCTTTTCTACATGACTGTCACCACCTCCAGCTAAACTTGAATGAGCCACAGAGGCCACCTCAGAAAAGCTTGGCTTCCATGAGCTCTAGCTTCAGAGAGCTGTCATAAATCCAGAATTTCAGACACATTTGTGCTTACTGCTTGCTGGCTGTGCTACCCTTATGCTCATCTTGTGGCCACTGTGAACTCCACTCCACACAACTCAGTTTCTCTGAGGTGCTTGATGGGAAGGAGCCTGTCCTTCCTCTGTGCAGTGCATGGCAGTCTGGAGCTGGACCTCAGCACTTGGAGGGCTCAGCCTAAGCACTTTGATGGTAAATGCATGGGCACCATCAGCTGCACGCAGGGAGTGAGAGAGTTGGTAAAAGATGTGGGATCACAGCAGCCAAAGCTCTGCTTCAGACATGGGGAACGAAAGGTCCAGGTGGGCTGGGGAACTCCTGCTGAGCCCTTCTCTAGGGGCTGATTACTTTTGAAATACTCTGTTTGCATCTGAGAACATTTGATCTCTGATGCCAAAAGATTATCAAGAGAAGCTGTCGGGTTCTATGGTAGGGGCTGAACGGTGGAGGGACTCACATTGTTAATAATCTTTCTTACCTGGCCTGGTTTTACCTGTGATAGGATGTAAGCTTAGGACATGCTGTCACAGTGCTTGATCCCAGACCAAGGCAAGTTCTGAGCAATTGCTCAAGGGCAAGTTTGAGCACAGCCGTTCTGGATTCAGGCCAGTTTCTGGGGCTGGACATGGAAAGCCAGAGGCTGTGTACCTGCAGATGAGAACACCAGTATGCCAGAGGCATTTTGTGATGGTAGGACAATCAGAAAAGGCAATAACACCTTTCCCCCTGTCTGCAGACTTCTGAACACTGTTCTGCTCTCATCCCTCTACATCCAGCAATGTTCACTGCTTTACAGATGCTCTTTATTTTAAATTCAGACTCTTCACACAGACTCTGCTGAGGATCCCTTTACCCCATCCACCCTGATAACTCCACAGCCCTAAACTCTCAGCAGTTGTCTTCATGCATGAAGATCCCAAACTGATCTGACAGGTAGTCCTCTAGTGCTGAGGTGGCATAGAAAGACAATTCATGTCACCTCCCAACTTTTCTTCTTCATCTGCTCCTTCTCTAGAATTATATTTCTATAAAGGCTTGACTACAGGAGGCAGAGGAAGCAATGGTTGTTCTCCCCAGCATGGCCTCCCTCGGCAGAGATTAGCTGTGTAGGCAGAACTAGGAATGGTCCTGGATGATATGACAGTTTCTGCTGGCACAGCACTGGCATGTTTGGCAGGAACAGCTGGGTGCCATTCAGTAGTGGAATACAAACAGCACACCTTGTAGGAAATACAGGAATCGTGCTCCTAGAGGGTGATCTCCTGGCGCTTTGTTTGGCTGAGCTTGTATGAGAAAAGACCGTGAAAGACACTTGTATCATAGAATCCTAGAATCCTTGAGGTTGGAAGAGACCTCCAAGATCATCCAGTCCAACCATCAAGCCAACACTACTAACATCCTTACAATGTATAATAGGAAACATTTCCTACCAACCCAGGGAAGTACACATAGAATGAACTAGAAACATCTCAAGCAGTATGGTGTTACACCCCCAGTCAGGCATGGTCTGGGTGACCAATGTACCTGAAACGCCTGTGAAGAAGAGCTGTGAAGATGGCATCTGCATGGACTGATGAGTGCAGTCTGCCCTGCTCCTCAGCTTTTACTTTCACGGAGTCACAGAAAGGTGGAAAAGCCCACTGAGAACATCTAACCCATCCTCCTGATCCCTCACCAGGGCTAACTTCAAAGTCAAATTAGATTGCTCATGGTTTTGTCCAGTCAAGTTTTTAGAATCTCCAGGGCCAGAGATTTTGGAGCACTTTGCTATAGATCCTTCCCCAGCCAGCCTAAACAGATGCAGTTCCCTCATATACCATGCACTCAACGCCCTTCCCTGAACTCTACAAGCTTTCTCAGCATCCTCCTTGCAACAAAGTGCTTCCAGACTATCCTCAGTTCTACAGATGCAGCCTCAGGAGTGCTGAGCAGATGGGAATAACCCACATCCCTCATCCTCCAGCTGTGCCCTTGCTAACAGAGCCCTGTTTGGGCAGGGGATGTGCTGCCATTTGGGAAAGAGAAGGAAGAGTTAGCTTGGTGTATGTCCATCCATATTTTGATCTACATTGGTGTGTGATGACAACACCTGCCACCCAAGTTACATCCCTTCTGAGGTCTATCACAGGAGGACTGTTAGGGTAGAAGACTAGAAGACATGCTTTACCCAGAAACAAAATAATGGTCTGGAGAAGATAGGATCTGTAAACATTTTGGGGGACTCAGACTACCTGGGAAGGAGATGTTTTAAGCAATGGGATAATAGTTGGCTTAAGAAAAGGTAAAGAAGAATGCACAGGCCATCTAAATTTAGGCTTGAAACTTCAGGTGGTATAATGTGCAGTGGTAGTAACAGTCTGGAGAAAGCTTCCAGTTTCCTGTGGGAAGGGAGGAAACTTCAGAGGAGGTAAGTCAAGTGAAAAAGGATGGAGAACTCAGAAGAGATGGAAATGGGTGGGATCCTAGAGAAGGTGTGCTGGCTTAGGTTGTCATGGGTGGGAGCTGACAGGTTTTATTAGCAGGCACTTAGATGGACTGAACAGAACCCATCCTGCACAGTATGGCCTAGGTTATTCATGCCTTTTGCACCAGAAGTGTGAGCCCTGGGATGGTCTGACCATCTTACAGCTGCACTGGATTCCTATGGGCTCAAGGGAACCTAGCACAAATATGGGAAATTCTTGGATTTAGCAGTTTTCTCTAAGCCTGTAAGATGGGAGTTTAAGGCAAGAAGAATGGAAGAGATATTCCATGGGTGACTGGAGCAATTCTGGCCAGTTCCCCACCTGCAAATTTGAAGACTGAAGGTGGGGGAAATAGTAGGAGAGTGAAAAAATCAAAGGCACCTGTCCAAAGCTACATTTAAAAAAAAAAAAAATGTTAAAGAAATTTCCTTCCCCCAACAACCACCTTCCCTTATCTATTTCACCCCAGCTGAAAAGATTATTAAAAAGAAAGAAAGAAAAGAAAGGGAAAAAGCTGAAAAGGTTTCTGTGATTTAACAAGGCCATTGTAGGATATATTAAAGACAGAAAGGAAAGCAAGGGCTAGCTTTGAAGTAGAGCCTTTGAAAAGCCTGAGCAGTGAGAAACAGCCTTGACCCATGCTCATCCATATGAAAGGGAAGAGCAGGACTTGTCACACCCAAGCCAAGCCTCCATCTGTCGAAATAACATGAAGGTGCCAAGTCCAAAGGGGGTTTTGCTGACACTCGCTGTCAGAACAGCTGCCTGCAATCCAGCTGTTCCCATCCAGCTGTTCCCATCCAGCCATGGGCCCGGAGCAAGGGGGAAGGATGGGCTGGAGGAGAGGCTGCTGCATGGCAGCTGCTGCTCTGCATGCTGAGGTGCATGAGGGGCAGAGAGCTGCAGAAATCACCTCGCTTCTTCATACCATATTCTTTTGGCCTGACAGGATGGGGTTGCTGGTGTTCATGAGAGGCAGAGAAGAGCTGCTTCACCTTACAAGGCTGCAGTCAGCCTGCAGTGATGATGGAGCAGCTGAGAATGCTCCTGCTTCATGTGAAGAGTCCTGCAGGCTGGAAAAAATGCATGGCATGAAGCAAGATGCATCAATTCTAGGGTACATTGCACAAGATGAGATGTATTGCTTGCAGGAAGTATTGTGTGCAGAGAGAGGGCAGAAACCCTCTGTTGGTGGACACTGGGGCACTGTAAAGTTGTCACCAGGTCCCTTGAAACCAGCACTGTCTGTGGTACAAAACCCATGGCTGGGTCTGTGAAAGGAGGGAGGAATGACAGAGGGATGACTCCCATATTGCATGGGGAGCACTCTCCCTTCTTCACATCATCTCAGCCACCACTTTACTGCTGGAGAGAGTCATGAAGATGAGGAGGGGAATGAAGCAAGTGCTCACATGAAGGCTGAAAGAGCTGGGATTGTGCAGTGAAGAAGAGAAGGCCCGGGGGGGAACTGGTCAGTGCGTGTAAGTGCTTGGAGGAAGGATGGAAAAAGGCCATGGCCAGACTCTTCTCAGTGGTGCCCCGTGTCAGAACAGGAGGCAATGGGCAAAAACTGAGACAAGGAGGCTCCGTCTGAACATCAGGAAACACTTTTTCTCTGTAAAGGGTACTGAGTAGTGGAACACGTTACCCAGAGAGTTTGTGGATTCTCCATCCTTGGTGACACCCAAAAGTCACGCAGACACGGCTCTGGGCAACCAGCCTTAGGTGGCCCTGCTTGAGCAGAGGAGTTGGATGAGATGACCTCTGGAGGTCCCTGCCCACTTCAGCTGGTCTGTGATTCTGTGATGATGATACACCAGCATTAGGTCACAGTGTTCCCATCAGCTCTACGCACAAAGTCGGGGAAGATGTGCAAAGTCTCTGAAACTTTTGCTCTAACACATCACAGCAGGACAGCTTCACCCTACAGGAGAGGTGGGAATATTTCCAAAAAATAAACATAATCATTCCAACAAGGGTTCCATGACAAAATGTCTCAAAGACCATTTGGCAAAGCATTTTTCTTGGCTTGAGCCCTCACTCATCCATCTCTGAAGACTAAACATGTAATCTGCTACTGGCTAATGGTTCAGGAAACCAGTACTCAGAGGGAAGGTACCAGTTAGACACATAAGACAGTCCCCACAAGTCTGATACAAAATTAGCTGAGAGCTTTGTGGCAGCCACAGATTAATCTCATCCCAATCTTAGAGGCATCTTACTCCAGCAGGCGAGTGATCTGTGAGCCTTGTGAGGATTATTTTGGGTGATAGTGTGTGCTTTACAGGAGCAGAGGTAGGGGAAGTCTCCCTA
Source organism: Merops nubicus (assembly GCF_000691845.1). NCBI lineage: Eukaryota > Metazoa > Chordata > Aves > Coraciiformes > Meropidae > Merops > Merops nubicus. The sequence continues at coordinate 25,649 of NW_008598068.1, forward strand.
GGTCAGGAGTGGTTGGAGAACAGTGACAGACATTGACCTCCATCCAGTCCACCCCAGTCCCTCTCCCCACCCCACCCTCATGACCTCCTATCCTTGCTCCCCTCCCTCCCACTGCTGGCTCAGCCCCCCAGGCCCCAGAAGTACATCCTCATTCTGCAAACCATACAGACAGCCCCTGCCAAACAGGAAATTCAGCGACACCCCAAAATATCCACCACGGCAGCTAGGCACTGCTTTTCATTCAGGTGAGTTCATGGAGAACTCTCCAGCCAGGTCTGTCCCCAGACACACCCGTAGCTGTGAAATAAGGAGGGATGGAAGAGTGCACAGTAGACTGAGAACAAGGTGGATTCCACCTCAGAACTAGACTGGAAGTCACCTGCAGGTTATTCCACCTGAAACAAAATAGGTGAACCCCAAGATGATTTGCAGACCTGGAGGGGGTCTCAGTTTGACCGTCCATTCACATGACATCCTCTGGACCACTCTCTGGGTGTATTTCTTATTGCTCTAAACTAGCATGCAAATTCTGGTGTTTCCTCTCTTCTTTTGGATCTGAGATGAAGGGAAAGCGTTGTATGACACTTGCTTTAAACCTTGAATCAGCAAAGATAATTTTCCAGTAAGGACTTCAATTGCTGGTTTGGTTTTGGGTTTTTTTTGGGTTTTTTTTTGCATGCAACTCTGTTCAACTGACCTTAAAGAGTAGGGGAGAGTGGAAGAAGATCCAGAATACAGATGAGATGAACTGAAAGCAACCTGCTGGAGCAGTGTTCTGAGCTTGAGACCATGTCAAAGAACAGAAGTATCCAAAAAAGATCCATAGGCAAGGCATTGAGTGCTGGGTAATCTCAACAGAACCTGAAGGTTTCAGCTTGCTCTGCTGGAGCTGAAGTCTTGACTTAGAAAGTAAGCTCTTGTTTCTAGCCTTTCCTGAGGAGTTTAATTGTAAAATGAATGATATATGCAGATACTCTTCAGCTTCACTTGCAGTCATGCAGTCCTGCAGGAACACTCCAGCTGGCCACGCAGCTCCCACCAGAACAAGTAGTGGATAGCTTGGGGTAGAGACAGGAACAGAACAAAACTATTCTTCAGACTTTCTCAGTGTGTTCTCTCCGTATCTGTATCTTACAGATTTTTTTATTTTAAAAGAAAATGGATTTTTTTTGTCTTTTATTAATCCATCTAATAGTGTTTTGAACACATTACAATGTTCAGCAGCAAAGGCACCCTGTGGTGAGGAGTTCTGCAGCTTATTTACGTTGCACTAGGCTATTCAAGCTTATTGATGTGAGTCTCAAGCAGCACATCTGTACACTGGGCTGGGCTGACAAATCTTAACTGAATTCATCAGAAAATCACAGAATCACAGAGTGGTTGAGGCTGGAAGTGATCTCTGGAGGTCACTGGCTCCAACCCCCTCTGCTAAAGCAGGGCCACCTAGAGCTGGTTGCCCAGATCCATGGCCAGATGACTTCTGAATATCATGTTTAACAAATATCACGTTAAAAACATCAGGTGTAATACAGGGATAGTGTGATGGTTTGAAAGCAAACCAGTGAGAGACTCCAAGTCAGAAATACAATTTAATAGGGAAAAAAAAAATAAAATGCAATAACACAAAGGAAAACCACAGACAGAGTCAGAATACAACCTGATACTCTGTAGTTAGGGTGGTGGTAGCAGTCCAGATGAAACAGTGGTCCCGTAGAAAAGATCTGGTAGCTCTTGTCCTCTGGAAATCCAGTGGGTAAGCCCTCCTGTGCTGTCCTGAACCCCAGTTTATATCCAGGTGGGAGCACTTGGCTCCTCCCCCTGGGTGGAGCATCTCACAATGGGTTGATGTCAGTCTGTGACTCATGCAGTGGGTCCTTGATGGTCCATTAAACAGAAATAGCTCCTGGGGGGAGCTCTGTATGAGTCATGGGGCAAGGCAAGGATGGGCCCATGGACAGGGAGGACTCCTCCTGCTGGGTGGGAAGGTGTTAACATCTCCCCTGACCTTGAACCTCTTTCCTTATCTGTTATAGCCTGGGGTGTGAGGTCTGTCCTGGGCAGCTGCTACCCATGATTTTCTTAACAGCCCATGAGCCCATGTGACATAGAGAGTATAGAATACACAGTTTTTGGTTCTACCCACATAAGGATAAACTGGTCCCAGCCCCTGTAACCATGGCAGATAGCTCTACCTTCTGTGTGATGTAGGCATTTAAACTGATGGATGAAGTGCAGTGTGCTAGATTGAACTTTTATCATGCAGGTACTTCCAGCTGGGGAGAGCCCCAGCAGCACAAAGTCACAGGCACAGCGATCCTGTCAGAGTCAGCTGCAGAAATCTGTGTGTGACATCAGAATTGGAGCTTCCATCTCACTGCCCAAAGCTGTGAGCTGTGGGGTTGGGGTATCCGTTAGTACCAAAGGGGTGGGGATATGGTGAAATAACAACAGAAGAAAAATAAAGCAGAAAGGCATCCCCAGGAGTCTCAGCTCAGTGACAGGGAAGTTCAAAAGTTCACGAGCATGCCTGACAGTGAAATGTGATGGAAAATAAAGATCATAATTACAGTGGCCATTCCTGACCTTGCCACTGTTAGTGACTCAGTTCCAAAAATGCCACACTGATGAGAGGCTGGTGCTGGTGACACTGTGAGCAGCCTGGCAGCAGGGAAGTGAGCAGGAGCACCGACAGCCAAGTCTATAAGACACCTCTCTCAAGCAAAAAGTCCCTGTCCAGTTATTTTGGGCTGAAAGTTCCCTGTGCCTGCCAGTATGTCTCTAGAGGAAGAGTGTGTAGCAAGGGCTGTGTGTGCAAGTATCTCAGAGAAGTGCAGCCAGAGAAGATTTCACTGGTAGAGCAGGAGCAGGGATTCACAAGGGAATTTTTTTGAGATAAGTGCTTGATTTGTAGGTACTTATGCAGACCTGTGACGATGCCTCTGGACTTACAGCTTGAGTATGTGAGGGCCAGTAAGGCTGGAAACAAGGTATTGGGAAGTTTGACTTAGGAGCCAGATCTGAAACACTTCCATGATGAATTGTGTGTCCCACTAAAGGAGTTACAACTGGCCACAAAGTTACACCAAGAGCTAATGACAGGTTCATCAGATTGAGTGTTACTTGCATGAACTTGCATAAAAGGAATTCTTTTTAGGAAAGTCACCTTCCACAGGTTTCTTGCATTTTTGTTCATGTTATTGTGCTGTTAACTGTTTATTTGCAGCCCCACTCAGTGGTGCTCTTCTGAAGAGTGAACAAGGTGAATCTATTCCATTTACTCCCTGTAAAAGTAAACCCAAACAAGTAATCTGTGCCCAATACAGTATTTTCCTGAGCTTCACCAATAAGAAATAACTAATTTATGAGAAGTACTGGTCTCTGCATTAACTGAGCAGGGCCAGGACCTTTATACTGTTGCCAAAAGAAGGACCACAGGGTGGTCTGATGGTTCATCAGTCTCTCCAATCACAGAAAGCAGTGATGCTTTAGTAAGCATTGATTTTGATTATCAGATTACAAACTACCAAAGGACATAGGCTGAAGTCTGGAGCTGGCAAAATCTCTGCTTCTCAGCTATCATAGCTCCATCATGCTCTCCACGAGACCATTGCTTCCCTCACCCCCGCCTTTCTTCCTGTCTTCAGTGCTTCTCAGGGGACATGGGTGTGCTGGACAGCTTCAGGCTCTGTCTACACACTGAATTATTTGTGAGGTACCTTAACACCTCCTTGCTGAGTACCTTTTAGAGAGCGTGCTGTCATGGTATAAAATCAACTGGCAGTTAAGCACCATGCCACCACTTGCTCACTCCTCCCTCAGTGGCCTGAGCAAGAGAATCAGAAGAAAGAGGCAAAGCCTCATGGGTTGAGATGAGGACAGTTTAATAGGACAACACAAGGAGACGAGAGGATTATAATAATAACAATAATACTAATAAAAGAATGTATAAAGCGAGTGATGCACAACACAATGGCTCACCACCCAGAACCTGATGCTCAGCCCATTCCTGAGCCATTTTCTCTCCTCCCCCAGGCCAGCTTCCCCAGTTGTATACTGAGCATGACTTCATATATCATCAAATAACCCCTTGGCTAGTCTGGGTCAGCGGTCCTGGCTGTGGCCCCTCCCAGCCTCTTGTGGAAACTAACTCTACCCCAGCTGAACCCAGGACATTATCCCCTCCTTTTTCTATAGCTTCTACCTCATGCTTTTATAAATATATTGACAGCTTACAGCTCTGAGACTTCTGACACCAAATCCTTCCCCTTTTCATGCTGTTTAGGACTCAGAAAGCCAGGATAAAACTTTATTTTCTTAAGAAATAATTTTATAAGATTTAAAGTAACCTGGATCTTATATTTGCCTGTTACAAGAAGAAAACCCAGAATTATGCCATAGGATCATAGAACAGTTTGGGTTGGAAAGGATGTTAAAGGTCACTGAGTTCCAACCCCCTGACATGGACAGGGACACCTCCCACCAGACCAGACTGCTCCAAGCCCCATCCAGCCTGTCCTTGAACACTTCCAGGGTTGGGGCATCCACAGCTTCTCTGAGCGACCTGTGACCACCCTCTTAGTGAAGAATTTCCTGATTTCTAATCTAATCCTACCCCCTTCCAGTTTGAAACCATTATGCATTTTATCCTATCACTACACCCCCTGATAAAGAGTCCCATCCCATCTTTCCTGCAGGCCACTTTAAGCACTGAAGGATGCTATAAGGTTTTCCCAGCGCCTTATCTCCTCCAGGCTCAACCACCCTGACTCTCTCAGCCTGCCCTCTCGGAGGAGGCGCTCCAGCTCCCTGGTCATCTTTGTGGCCCTCCTCTGGAGCCACTTCAAGCAGCCCATGTCTTTCTTACACTGGGGGCCCCAGAGCTGAACTGATTGTTATCCTGCTGTCCACAGCGTGCAATTTATCCAACAAATTGTTCTACTTTCATCTTAGCCAGCTGCTTGTCAACATGCATTTGGAACTGGTTTCCTATGGGAAATGGCTTGATGGGTTTGTTAGGCACTTTAGAACAGTTTCCTCTGCTGTGTGAGCTGACTCCTGTCTAAATCTCTTCCCTTGTCTGAGACAAATTTTATTAAGCCATAAGGTACTTCTGAGTTCTGTGATGACTACTAGTATTCATGCAGGACAGGTATACAGCCGGGGTGAGATAGACTCTATGTATGAAGCACAGCCAGGCCTGCAAGAGTATTTAGGATTAAATTAAGGTTAAAAAGGGCCTATGCAGGAGGAAGGGTATGTCAAACTAAAGCTGTTCCTGTGGAAAGACAATATAGCCTTACAATGAACCAGAAAGGGGTCAGGAGGATCAGAGGCATTAGCCAATGGTGGAGACTCTGCAGGTGCACATCAGTGCAGCTCCACTGATGTCATTAGTGGTGCTGTTAAAATTCACACAGGTTTTGAGCTGACCCTAGGGTCTTCAATGATTTACTTGAAAAGTAATTGAGAACACATCAAAATGTTTCCAAGCAGCTTCCCTGGGCTGGCTAGGAAGCAAATAGCCTGTACCTGAGCAATCAGCTGGCCCAAGTGGAGCATTTGAGGTAAACCCATGGTATGGATGAATGCAGTTTGTTCCTTTCTCAGCACAGAGATCTTTATTGCTCTATATAGGAATTATTTTTCTCCTCTGTTATCTGCCTCAGAGCTCTGGCAGCAGTGGTGGCAGGGCAGCAAGATACAACACTGTTCTGAATTGCATTGTTCTGAATCTCCTCATCTTTCGTAAATGCTGCATTTTTATCTGTTCTGAGTCTCCTTCCAACCTAAAAGCATTTGTTTTCCTTGTGCAGCAGCTCACCATGTTGGGTTTTACTTTGGAAGGAATTGTATCTTTTTTTTTTCCCCACCGGTGTTGAAATAAAGGGTCAGGATTTTGTGATGGGAACTCGCTGAGACAAACTAATTCACACCTTTTCTTTATAATTTATTTTGTCTTCCCCTGGCTCTTTGCAGAATCATCTTGTCTGGGTCTGCAGTGCTGGGCAAGAGTTAAGTACTTCACAACAAAGAGCCTCTGTGTCAGTGGGAAAGGCTGAGGTTGCCTGGATCAGAGTATTCTGACCTGTCCTGAAAATGCAGCTCCCAGTTCCCTCAGGCCAGATGAAAGCACCCATCTCCACACGACAGGGTAAAGATGGAGTTTTCCCCTATCAGAGGTGAAGCTCAGCATGAAGACAAATGTCAGTGCTACCTTCTCAGTAAACTGGGCTAGGAGCTGGTTACCAGCTATAGCCAACCAGTGCTGTGTGCCAAAGGCAACATTAGCCAGCAAGGGGAAAGTGTGTATCTTTGTGCTGAAGCGTGAGGGGAGACATTCAAGGTGACATTCACTGCACAGGGGTGCAGCCAAATCTAAATTGACTGACAGTCTCTGTTTATCTCCTCCAGCCTCCTCAGAGCTCTGCATCCTTCGCACAAGCGTGGGAGGATTTCGTCGCGGAAGGTCTGAAGGGATAACTGAGGCTCTGCTGTTTTAATTACAGCCATCCCCCGTGAGGAGTGTGTTTGGGGCTTTTGGACAGCAGCTTCCTTCTCCTTTGCTGTGTACCTTGTTCTGGTTCTGGTATTTTCTCTGTAAACCAATACTACCACAGTGAGGGAGAGAGGGAGAGAAGGATTTCCTTCTAATCAGTGCTGATCCTATGAAGGTATTTTCCCTGCCAGGTCCTCCTGGGCTACTTCTTGCCATGCAGCCACTGAGTTCAACACAAAGGGAATGCCTTTCTTATTTCTTCTCTGCTGTAATGAGGCCTGGCTGTTGGTTGCACACTGGGCTCTGCCCCTCATCATCTGTAGTGTCCATCTCTGGAGAAGATGAGGCATAGCTGGGCATACAGGTGAAATGCAATAGTCTGTATTAGTACAGAGCTGAACTACATTGACTCGTTGGTTCCCTTTGGCTCTGAAGTATGTGATGGTCTAAAGGAAGGCAGGAGAGCAGGAGTCAAACATGGATCTGACCAGTAATTTAACCATACCACTGCTGCTGACTTTTCCTACTATGCAACAGGTCCCATGCCCTTTCTGTACGAGTAAAACAAAGGCAGAACATGCAGAACCTTGCAGGAAGGGCACTCCAAATAGCCAAAGACATGTGCTCAAGGGTGCAGGTGGATGGTTCTCCTCCCTTTCTAATCTGCCCTAGTGAGGCCACATCTGGAGTACTATGTCCAGTTCTAGGCTCCCCAGTTCAAGAGACACAGGAACTACTGGACAGAGGCCAGTGGAGGCTGTGAAGATGCTGAGGGGACTGGAGTCTGTAGTGAGGAAAGGCTGAGAGACCTTGGTCTGTATAACCTGTAGATGAGAAGACTCAGAGGCAGCCTCATTGATGTTTATGATGTTTATCTAAAGGGTGGGTGTCAAGAGGGTGGATCCAGTCTCTTTTCAGTGGTGCCCACCAGCAGGACAAGGGGGAACGGGCACAAACTGGTACACAGGAAGTTTCAGAAGGAAAACAGAAGGAAAAACTTTTTTAGGTTGACAGAGACCTGGAACAGGGTTCCCAGAGAGGTTGTGGAGACTCCCTCTGTGAAGAGATTCAAAACCCACCTGGATATGTGGTGGCAAGGTCCCTTGAAACCAGCACTGTCTGTGGTACAAAACCCATGGCTGGGTCTGTGAAAGGAGGGAGGAATGACAGAGGGATGACTCCCATATTGCATGGGGAGCACTCTGCCTTCTTCACATCATCTCAGCCACCACTTTACTCACTGGAAAACCCAAAAGAGACATGGACATGCTGGAGAGAGTCATGAAGATGAGGAGGTGAATGAAGCAAGTGCTCACGTGAAGGCTGAAAGAGCTGGGATTGTGCAATGAAGAAGAGAAGGCCCAGGGGGAACTGGTCAGTGCGTGTAAGTGCTTGGAGGAAGGATGGAAAAAGGCCATGGCCAGACTCTTCTCAGTGGTGCCCCGTGTCAGAACAGGAGGCAATGGGCAAAAACTGAGAGAAGGAGGCTCCGTCTGAACATCAGGAAACACTTTTTCTCTGTAAAGGGTACTGAGCAGTGGAACACGTTACCCAGAGAGTTTGTGGATGCTCCATCCTTGGTGACACCCAAAAGTCAAGCAGACACGGCTCTGGGCAACCAGCCTTAGGTGGCCCTGCTTGAGCAGAGGAATTGGATGAGATGACCTTTGGAGGTCCCTTCCAACCTCCACCATTCTGTGATTCTGTGGATCCTGGCAGCGCCATTTAGTCGTCTTGGAATCCCAAGTACAGGTTTTCTCCAGTGGTGGATGTTGTGTATGCAGCTTCTGGTGAAGGCACATGTAAAACCCAAGTGCTAAGTGGCTTGCAGTAGGCAGATCAAGCTCTACAAGGACGTGGGCACTCTCAGTGCTTTGGGAAAGACAGCAAAACGTCATTAGGCTGGCAACTTATTTTTTTTGGCCCCCTGACGATCTACCACTTTAGCATGGAAAAACGTGTCTTAGTTGCAGAGATCAGCTTCTTCCAGACCAGTCTGGCAGTGGAGCAGCAGCTCTTGGTGTACAGGGGTTTCCCAAAGTTTCCCATCAGTAGGGACGTGCCAGTGGAGAGGACAGACCCACCAGGAGCTGGCAGCTCTGGTGGGAGAGGCTGACAAGGCGTGGGCAGTGGTGACTACAACTATGAAAGAAACACTTGGGGAGCACAGTGACCTGGTCACACAGAGCAGGCAGAAGGAGCCTGGTGCAGCAGTTTTCGTGGCAGTTCACAGAAGAACACAAGTTCTACCAGTTCAAGAGGTCAAGGGCCCTCATCCTGACTGACCCTCAAGGTAGAGTGGCAGGCACTCATCACAGAGCAAATGCTGCAGCTCTGGCTGGGGCGTCTGCGCCGTCCACCCTGGAGGTGACCGATGCCTCCACCCGGCTGGAGCTGCAGAAGGGAGAGGCTGCCGTGCAGACCTCAGCCTGAGGGAAGTGCCCAGCCCTTTCTCCTGGAGCAGGGATGGGTGACAACCCTGCCTGCAAAAGGGGTGCCCAGGTGGAGAACCTCCCGCGGCAGGTGGCTGAGCTGCAGGGCACAGCCAAAAGGCTGCACAGTGTCTGAGAGGGAGAAAAGGAGACAGGCAGCTGGATCCCAGGGCAGTCTGCAGTGAGCCCACAGCCTGTGGCCAAACAGCCACAA
>NW_008598069.1:0-5483 GCF_000691845.1 Merops nubicus
GCTGCGCCTCGGGCTTTTGGGGTGGCCTCTGACTCTTGCACATGCTCGGCTACTGACAATGTGGTCTGTGCCCAGAAAGGCTCTGTCCAGCTCGAACAGCTCTGCCGCAGGCAGCCCTCCATCCAAGGCTGCCTTTGAGACACACACTCCATGGTTTAGTCCCTCACAACTCCATCGCTTTGTTCAGTGAAATTCACTGAGAATAAAGCTAAATGCAAGAATTCACAGAATGTTAGGGCTTGGAAGAGACCTCTGGAGATCACTGAATCCAAACCCCCTGCCAGAGCAGGACCGGCTAAAATACGGCCAGGTCCAGGGCAGGTCACACAGGAAAGCATCCAGATGGGTCTTAAAAGTCTCCAAAGAAGGAGACTCCACAACCTCCCTGGGGAGCCTGTTCCAGTGCTCTGGAACCCTTACAGTAAAGAAGTTCTTCTTCATGTTGAGGTGGAACTTCCTGTTGCCCCTTGTCCTACTGCAGGGCATAAGTGAAAAGGGGTCGCCACTTTTTTCTTGACACCCAGCCCTCATGTATTTATACACGTTAATTAGATCTCCCCTAAGTCTTCTCTTCACACTAAAAAGCCCCAGGTTTCTCAGCCTCTCCTCATAAAGCAGGTGTTCCAGTCCCCCAGTCATCCTCGTAGCCCTTTGCTGGACTCTCTCAAGTAGATTTCTGTCCCTCTTGAAATGGGGAGCCCAGAACTGGACACAATATTCCAGGTGAGGAACAACTCCCTTGTTCTGCTGGACACACTTTTCTTAATGCACCCCAGGATCCCATTGGCCCTCCTGGCCACAAGGGCACACTGCTATCCCGTCGAGAACTTGTTGTCCACTAGGACTCCCAGATCCCTCTCCACGGGGCTACTCTCTAGCAGATCACCTCCTAACCTGTACTGGTGCATTTTATTACTCCTCCCCAGGTGCAGGACTCTGCACTTATTCGTGTTGAACCTCATGAGGTTCCTCTTGGCCCAGCTCTCCAGTCTGTCCAAATCTCACTGAATGGCCACACAGCCTTCTCCCAGTGTTGTGTCATCAGCAAACTTGCTGAGAAGACACTCTGTACCATCATTGAGGTTGTTAATGAAGATGTTGAGCAGGACTGGACCCAGCACTGATCTCTGGGGTACTCCACTAGTTCCAGGTCTCCAGCTGGACTTGGCACCATTGATCACCACCCGCTGTGCTCTATTGTGCAGCCAGTTCTCAACCCACCTCACTGCCTATTCCTCTATCTCATATTTCCTGAGCTTGCTCAGGAGGATGTCATGGGGGACTGTGTCAAACGCCTCGCTCAGGTCAAGGCAGACTATCAACTGGTCTCCCTGCATCTACCCATTCACTCACCACATCATAGAACGCTATCAGACTGGCCAAGCATGATTCCCCTTTGGTAAATTCATGCTGACTAGTCCTGATAACCTCCTTCTCCTCCATGTGCTCAGAGATGACCTCCAGAATGAGCTGCTCCATCATTTTTCCCGGGATGGATGTGAGGCTGACTGGTCTCTAGTTTCCTGGATCTTCCTTCTTGCCCTTTTGGAAGACTGGTGTGACACTGGCTTTCCTCCGGTCCTCAGGCACCTCTCCCATTTGCCACAATCTATCAAAAATGATGGAGTGTGGTAGAGTGACAACATCAGCCACTTCTCTCAATAGTCTTGGGTGCATCTCATCAGGGCCCATGGACTTGTGTATATTCAATTTCCTTAAGTGACCACTAACCCAGTCTCCACTGACCAGCAGAGAGTCTTACCCCTTCCAGGCTTTTAATTCAAGACCATGAGTATTTATTAACCATATAATTCTGAGAATGTCCCATTACTCCAAAGTACACCAAGTGCTGATTGAAAAAGAAAAATTATTCTATAGAGTAAGAGAACATTATACAGGAAATATCTGTGTCAGTGCAAGATATGCAGTACAATTCTTAGCATTACTCTTAGCATTTATAGCACACAATCTCAGAGGACAAATTGAGGAATGCTTTTAGAAGGATCTCAGTTTCTAAAAGTATTAATTGAATACATTCAAGAGTTACTCTAGTACTGAAGTGACACAATTTCAAATTAAATTTAATCTAATGAAGCAGAAAGTGATTTTGTATAAAATAATTCCATAGGATATACATGCTTTTAACCAGAGTATGTGATATTAAGCTGACAATATTTAAAGAAAACATGACAACAAAATCCTGCTCCAGGTAAAGGACACAAATTTGTGACCTGCTTAACTTCATTTCTAAAAAAAGAAAAAAAAAAAATCTTTTTTTAGAGATATAATAGCTTTTTTCGTTGTCAATGACAACACCAAGATTCAATAGAGAGGTATGTGGCACATTGTATGCATCCTAACATAATTTGTTGCTAAATATTTAAAATATTGGCTACTATATGGCAAATCCAAAGTAAAATGTAATACTCAAATGCCAAATATATCTTTTTTAGAAGACTGGTTTTCAGTTCTCACATTAACTTAAATTTGGTTTCGCTCAAGCACTCTTGTGACTTCTCTGGAAGCCTCAAAACCAGATTTTGTTTCACTGTTATTTAATTGGGATGGTTAGAAGAAAAATTTATATGTATGCCTATACAGCATCACTGGGACCACCTGCAAATATTGCTTTTTCACTATTGCCTCAGAACAAGTAGTAGCTAAAGGTGGAAAACTATGATGATGTGGCTAAAAACACTATACATGTTTTGCAGAAAACTAAGTTGCTTTCACTAGCACCTTTTGCATGTTGAAACCTTTGGGTATCTTCATGCTGAAACTGTTAACTGACAAAATTGAAACTCTTAAGGTAGTTAGACACTGTTAATTCAAGCCACTGCTAATTACAACAGGGAAATGATTCAACCATTGAAGAGTGATCCAATAATTTGAAGATATCTTTCAGAGGTGACATGTTCAAGTAATCTACAATCAAGTCGGACTAACTTATTTTACTTCTCTAGTTATGTAATCTGCTGGAAACTCTGCTGCAATATTTTAACAAAAAAAAAAAAAAAAAAAAAAGAAAATCTGACCACAAATACTAAAACTTTCTAGAATATTAAGCTTCAGTAAAAAAAGTTCAGGTGTTCAGGTAAACTGTCTTCACTCTAATGTCTCAGAGAACAAAGTGAAAATAAGGAAGTGCAAAGTTTATGAAAACATGTATACATTCATACATATTTATATGTATATTTTGTTGACCCTGGCCAGAAGCTAAGCAGCCTCCCTAGCCCCTTGGTCTCTCCTCACCCCAGGAGGTATAGGGGACAGAATTGGAAAAGTGAAAGTGAGGCACTTGTGAGTAGAGATAGAAGCAGTTTAAGTGAAGAAAAGCTGTGTGAGTAAGCAAAGCTAAAGGAGTTTGTTCACTACTTCTCATAAGGAAGCAGCTACAAATGTTCCTGCTTCCTCCTCATTTTCCTGAGCTTTTAATGCTGAGCACAACTTTATATGTTAATGAATACTCCTTTGGTTAAATATGGTCATCAGTTTCCTCCCAAAGTTTTGTGCACCCCCAGCCTATTTGCTGGCAAGGAGTAGAGTGGGAAAAAGAAAGGGTTGATGTTGTGCAAAATCTGCTCTGCAGCAGCCAAAACACGGGTGTGCTATCAGCACTGTGTTTGTTGCAAACCCAAAACACAGCACTATATCAGCTGCTATGAAAAGAATTACCTCCATTCCAGTCAGACCCATTACAGTATATATAGGTTTGTAATGATACAGATGCAGAAGTAGTTGCAGACACAACTAATTTGTGCCAGGCTTTTCTGGGTTTCTGTGGTTGGCCACACTGATTATAAATATTAATGATTTCTTAAATATCTATAATTCAGAAAACAGACTTTTTATTTCCAGTTAACAGAAATGTTTTCTTTTTTCCTATTTGGGGAAAGAGGTTTCCTGATACTTTTTTTGCCACTAGAATGTGTCACCTTAAGCTGGGCTAAGTTTTCTGTTTTCATTTCAAAAGCTGAGTAGAGTGCATTGATTTTTGAACAGAGATTTACACAAGTCTTTAAACTTATAACTAAAGTGTCTTATGTTCTTTCCTTGAAGTGCTCTTGAACTTAAAAATATATTTTATTAGTTGGTAAATGAGAACTTTGAGTAAGCGACATAAAAATCAGAATCCATTCAAAATGAAATAATTAAATCAATAAATAAAACAATAAATTACAAATCATTGTGATAGTGTAAATCAAGAATTCTCATCAACTGATGCATCAGAAATCCTATTCCATGTACATTACTCTAGAAGTAGTTACATTTCTATAGAATTGTGAAGTTCATCTGGTGATTACTGAGCTATGTTAAAAATCACCCCATAGATTTCAAAATTAAGTAGTGGCAAGAGTGATGCTGCTTCTCAAGGGTCAGTGAGCCAGGAGCTGAGGATGGTTGCAATGTAGATAGATAATACCCCAACAGTGAGCTTGGTCAGGGAAGTTCTGGGGGTATAGGAATGGGTCCTGTTGGCAGGCCAAGGGGCATCAGGCAAGGGCAGGGGATCAAGCCAGGACCAAGGCTTAAGCAGGAAATCCAAATGACAAGTCAGAAATAGGGACTGGGATCAGCAGTGCTGCAGGATCTCTGGGGCAGGGACAGATGGCACCAAGCTGGGCAACCACTGGAGTGTGAAAGACCCTGGATGAAACTAGGCAGGGACATAAGGGCTAGTAGTGCACTCAGGGCCCTGACATAAAATCTCCAAATCAACTTTTTAAACTTTAAAAAATATAACCTGATTTCCAGTTAAAGAGTGTGGTCGTATGATTCCCCTCGACTCATGGGCCACTCAATACAGGATCTAACTCCCCTCCCAGGGCCACAGTAATCCATTGGAAAAGTACAGGTTGTGACAGACACGGCACCAGAGGGTTAAGGCACCCCCTTAACATACCTGGCTTCTGCCTCACTCTGTCTCTAGGCACAATAATGACAATTGTCTCCTGCAGTAGATCAAGAGTGTTGGGCTGTCTCAACACTTCACCTGTCACCTACTCCCCTCATTGTCTTGGATGATCAGTTGATCCTCTTATGACCTGGTACACTTGTACTTGGTTTGTGGCCCAGAAGTGGGTATACATACACACAGTGGTTCGTAGTAAGTGACATTTGACAGATTCAAACGCGGCGAACCCGTGTTCACAGCGAGACAGCGGCACTCTCTGCTGCCGAGAACGGAGCTTTTTGCCTCCATTTTCAAGGCTTTCTGAGGAGGACGGGGGCTCCCTGACAGGGGGAGCCGAGGCAGGAGGGAAGGGACCCGGCAGCTCTCGCGAGAGCGTCCGAGAGGACTACGTGGCAGGGGGCGTTCAGGCCCTACCATCCTTGAGGACAGGGCAGCAGGTGAAGGCTTCTTTGGGAGAGGATCCCCTTACCTCTTGCCACCAGGTAAAGGAAGAAAACCTAAGGAATTCCTTGGAGGAATGGAGGGAAGTCCTACCTCGGAAAGGCAAGCAAAAACCCTACCAACCCCC
>NW_008598070.1:0-48836 GCF_000691845.1 Merops nubicus
CTTACCTGGGCACCAGGGAGGCAGAAGTTCTGTTGTGTAAGGCCAATTGGAATATGAAGAAGAGTTTTGTGAAAGAACTTTGTAGTTGTTTGCAGATTTGAGCCAAGTGGTAACTGGAAGCTTTAATAGCCTTACAGTACCACTTTAGATAGTGGAGGTGTGCCATTGGAAGGACATACCAGAACAGTAAAAATAGCATATCCCGTAGTGGGCATTCATCTAGAAATCTAAAATTAGCATTGTATCCTGGATATGGTACTGCAGGTGGTCACAAGCACTAAATAGTATTCAGCAGTCTGTTATTCAAGTAGGTCTTAACATATTTATTTAAAAAATATTATGTTTTTATGCGAGGCTGACTTACTCTTATTACTGTTGTTCTTTATAGGGCATCAAAACGTGCAATGTGTTTCATAGGTATTAAAACAAAAATCTTGGCCAGAGATTTTTAACATGGTCCCACATGACTGAAAGTCAGTGGTGCAATTCCAGCTGACTTCAGCTGGGAATATAAGTAGATCCTGACTTATTTCTGATAGAAAAACACAGTCAGTATACTGGAAAATAAATCAGTATCAACTATTTTACTTGTAGTGTTGCAATAGTTTCAAATAAGTTTGAGAAAAGTGCTGAATGTAAAGCTTGAGGTAAACCAGAACTTGGGCCTTATGGTTTAATTGCTTAAATATTTATGCAAATTACAGTAGATTCTGATTAGTTGTATGGAGAGTGTATACTGCTTTCTTTTTTTAAAAAATTTCTGCTAGCCTGCCCCTTTCTGGAAAGGTAGAGACATACACTTCTTAAGGACTATGGGCAGGATGTTTCTTTAAAACACATTGAAATGACCTGTAGAAATAAGGTAGGACTTTCTTAAAACTTACTGAGAATAGGTGTTCTTGTGTTTGCATTCAGAGATTGGTAACAAGTGCATGCATTTCTTCCTCTCTCTAAATATATGTCTGTTTGTGTGGAGGGGGATGTGAGAGACACAACAGAACTGCGTGTATATTTAAATAGTCTCTTTCACAAACATCTAGTGGAAAAAAAAAAGTTGACTTTGTTATCTTAGTTATGTATGACCATATTTTTAAAATTGAGTATATTAAATCTTTTGAAGATTATCACTAGAAGGACTGGCTTCTGGCTTTTAAAAATGTGATTCTGAAGTAAATTGAGAGACTTCTATGTTTTCAGATTTGCCTGCAGATCTTTATTACTTTGCTGACATATTTCTTTAAAACATAGAATCTTATAATTCTTTGTCATATTGATTAGTTGCAAGCATTTTAACAGTGCCTTGGAGTATAAAAATATTTTTCTTCCTCAATTTAAATGATGTCCAATAATTTTAGTATCACTTCCAAGAGTTTCAGTAATGCTGGGATGAAGAGGCTGCATTTTTACATCTAACACTCACTGCTACAGTAAGGAGAAAGCAGCTTGCATGTACAGAAGCAGTGATACAACAGGTACAATGGGTAAGGCAGCGGCGTAATTTGTTGAAAGATTCATGGCATAGGTCTTTTCTGTTTACTTGCCATAGAAGGTTAGTGGCAGGCTTCAAAATAGCGATGAGATATCAGCAGCACTTGTGCTTGAAAGCTAAGGGGGAAAAACACACAGAATGTTTAATAAAGGTATTTTTTAAATGATCACATGTTTTTTCCTTTCTCCTGGCATTATGAGACGGTTTTTCACAAGGTGGGTCTTCAGGATGGTGTTCTTTCCCCAATTTCTCTGCTTTCACAAAGCAGCCCTTAGGGAAGGGGAAGGGATTTGGGAGTGAAACACTGGCCAGCACCTGAACTACCCTTTCCACCATGTGCTAAAGAGGTAAGCTAGCAAGAACAGCTTCCCTTGTTTCTCTTCATCTATTAAATACTAAGTTTCAAATGCCTCATATCTTTATGGAAATCAAAGTAGTGGCCTAAGCAAGTTTGGATTTTAATTTTAGCTATCAGTCTTTGTTATTTTGGGAACACTGAATAGGTTGTTTCAGGAAGTAAATTAGGCTTTTGCATACCAAAATTAACCTGACCTTTTGTTTTCCCAAATAGACACCCTGTCAGGAAAGATAAGGCTATCAGGGTTATCAACAGAAAAATCAGTATAGATTTATTACCTATCTCCTGGAGATGGAAGAATAACATAACCCAGCCAGTCACAGGTGCAACAAAGGAAACTATAAACTCAAACAGCACAGAGGACACAAACAGTATAGCTTGGCTAACAGTGGGTGGAACAAACAAAGCCACAATCCTGCTCACCGCAGGCGATACAACCGAGGAGCAGAAAGAAAGAAAGGAACCCAGCACCCCCCACAAAGCCATCCTGGGGGAAATACCAGATGAGAGCATATTTAGATATTACCTTGATTGTTCAGAGATAGTCAGAGGGTCCTTCCTAAGGAAACTCTTCCTGCTGCATTCACCAGCAAATGAACTCTCCAAATATGTCTGCAAGCAGGGCCTCCTTAAATCTTGTTCTCTTAACAAGCAGGACACCTGCTGCTGATCACCCAGTTGGCTTTCCTCCACGATTGGCCAGGTCCTGGATGAAAGCCCATAGAAATGTTTTGGTACTCATCTGGCCTTTCCCTCAACAGCTGATGGCTTTCTCATGCAATCAGCCTCAGTTGTCTCTGCAGAGAAGGGAATTGTCCATCTATCAAACCCCAGTTCTGAGCACTTCACGTTAACACACCTGTAGGATTATATGGTGCCACAAGGATCTTGGATTCTTACCCGCATTTCAGAGGAGATGACATTGCAGCCCTACTGCCATGGAAGTGAGTGGCATTACAGGAGCATCCACCACAATGAAACTTGCTGCATTAGCTTGAAGCAGAAATGAGTTCTACAGATACGGTTCACTTTAGAAGTGAAATTTATATATGCATGTTTCTTGTTCTTCACCTGCAGAGTGAAGGTCTTTCTGCAAGCATCAGAAAATCTTCTAAGAAAGTATATGGTAAAGGATGAATTTTGGGGAAGCTGAATACTGCATCATGTGATCTAGCAAAGTTATAGTTATCTTAACCATGTTACCTGTAATAGACACATATAAGTAAAGAAATAACATATAATAGATTAAAAAAAATACAGGCCTATAACACTTTTCTCCTGTCTAGGGAGTGAAATTAAAACATACGTGTTGTTTGCGAAACTCTTTGTAAAGGAGTTCAGACTGTTTCAATGGAAGGTGCTATTTAGGTAAATATGTCAATTATATCCAAGTTCTGTGAACTAATTTTTTTTTTTTTTAAATTAAGCACTTAGGAGCTACTAATACACTCATAAATGAAAAGTCCTGATGGTGTTGCAGGGTTTTATCTGGATAGCAGCAGAAATAGTTGAAAAACACATTTAAAGTAGGAAATTTCAGAAGAACTTTGGTTTCTCCAGTCTTTCCTTTTTAAAAAGTTCTGATTGTTTTCTAAGACTTGTTCAAAAGTCTCCCACAACAATGACAAAATCCCTCAAAACAACAACAACCCTGCCAGCTCCTCAAAAATGGTCAATTTAATGCCTATTAAAAAAACTATGATTATGCTGATTATTTCTGGACCTTCTGCTTCCCCCTACCCCTCAGCTCCTGTGCTTCTTGGTAAAAGCACCTTGCAGGAGCCAATATTGTTGATTTGTCTCTGTGAACAAGCCACATCTGTGTCTGGGGTGGTTCATCTCTTTTTATAACAATTATTTAAGTTGCACAGGAATAAATTATTCCCATATTGTTGTTAGTTTTAACACTTATTTTAGAGATTGTTTCTTTAGACATGGGAAAATGCACTCCATCTTACTAGTTGGGGTGGCAGCTGGGGCTTCACCTGACAAGTAGAAACCATGACTAGTCCTTTACCATGTGTTATTTTAGGACAGATTGACAAACAGCTTGAATGACATTTTAAAATGCAAGATGTTGTAAGAACTCACTGCCTTAGCTATATGTAAGCACTGCTGGGAGGAAGCAAGCTTTTATTAAAAAAAAAAAGGTAAAAGGTGGAGGAGAGAAGAGCAAGATCTGCTTTAAGTTATCTCCTTTTACGATTAACACTTGAACTGTCTTCAGAAAATGGCACGTCTTCCTGCTTTTGTAATTTCAGAGTGGTTATTGACTGAGAAATAGAGTGGTGTGGTTGTGGTTTTTTTTAATCTGCTGCCTTACTGAGTTCTTTGCAGTCTCCTGACTCTATTAGGAAGCTAAAATTGGAATTTTAGCTATCAGACATAGAAATCATTAACAACATTTATTGACTTCTAAACATTCTTCTGTTATCTTGACGCTGTCAGATCACCCTTATCCACTTTCTGCAAAACCATAATCAAACACAATGACATTTCTCAACTTTTGTGGACAGGTAACAGACAAGAAGATTTTTATCTGAGAAAACATCATTCAAGATGAAGCTATAAGAAGCTGCATCTACTAGCATTAAGAAAAGCTTTAACAAAGAGATCTCAACTAAAGTGTGCCTTTTCTACTTTGTCCTTTACATTAAAGCAAAAGACATTTTGCAGAGGTCAAATAAGAAAGTCGTAATGGAAGTGACACAGAAATCCATTAATGCTGATTTAGATTTTTAGATTTCAGTAGCTTCATTGCATAGTGAAGTTCAGGTTTTATGGTAACAACTTATTCTCCAATTTTGATTCTTGAAATTTGATTTATGTATGAAGCTCCTCCAAAAGAGTAGGTGCTCAATGGCAAACTGCTTCAAGGTGAGGAATTGAATATGAGGAATTAAATGCAACTTTAAAGTAGCGATCTTGTTTATTAAAGAGCATTCTCCATAACGAATAATAATATCCTTTCTAATAAAATGAAAAAAGGGTAAAGGGAAGATAATTAAAAATAAGAAGCAAGTAGTTCTTTTAATAGACCAGAAAGTAGAACACAAAACATAAAAGCTAAAAATGAAGCATACTGTGACAATGAAAACTAGTTTTGTAATACGTTAACAAGTCAGTATAATTTTCTTATATTCCACTTTGTATTTTGAACCAAAGCAACAGATACATGTTGCTGGAAATGTATAATTAATTGTCCTTAGTAACTTGAATCTTTTTTTTTTTTTTTGTATTAAATACAGCAGAGAAGTTCGTACATTGATACATTTGGGAATTAGTAAATTGAAAAGGGACTTGGATGGTTACAGGTATTTTATCTTTTACAGTCTGGGGACAGTGGGTTCTCCCATGTTTCAGAGTACATGATGTAGGATTTAGGAGTAGTGACAAGTGTGCTTTCTAATTCTGTATAACAGTATCAGTTGGAACCTTTGGCCTTTTTGGTACGGATTAAATCTTTTCTTAGTATGATGTGGCTGGAGCCCCTTTTTTTTTTTTTCACCCCCTTTGAGTTAGGTGTTGATAAACCAAATAAAACACTGCCCCTATTTGCTAAGGTTTGTTTATTTTTGTCACCTTTGTGTCCTTTTGGTCTCATAGATTGTCTCTCCTTGGTAAATTTACCAGACAATAACATCTTCAATTTAGAAGTCCTGTGCCACCAGACACTGGGAGATTACAGTGCTCATCAGATCTATGTATGTGAAATGAATTATTTGCATTGATCTGGAAACTGTATTTATTAGTATGCTGTCTGGATGCTGATTGTGTCATGCTGCTAAAGGAAAGTAGTCCTCCCTGACATCTCCTGTGTTTTGCTGAATTTACACAGGTTTTGCAAAGTTTCGTTAGGTTACTGTGCTGTGGGTGTGTGTAGTATAGATGCTAAAAGGTGGTGTCAGAGAGATTAAAAGGAAGGTTGAGAGGGGTGGTCAGAAGTAGCAGAGAGCTAGGAGATGGGTTTGGGGTGAGTTCAGAGCAAAGAGGCTCATCAGGATGTGTGGGAAACGGATACGATGCTCTCAGTCGTAAGAGGCAGGAGGCTGGTATTAATTTGTCCTGAGGAACGCCATGACAAGTGAGACTGGGAGAACCGTCTGAAGGTTTGAGAGCAATCTTTGAGGTATTGTGAAACATGTGGCCACTGACATTGTCTAAAACCAAGGATGGCATGCTGTCAGCTCTGCTTTACATGCGGACTGCTAAGTTTTTTTGGTTTTTTTTGTTTTTTTTTTTTTTTTCTGTTTTTCTTTCTCTACTCCATGGTTACCACAGCAGGAGAGAGTGTGAGGACCATGGGCTACCCTGGGAAGGTGATGCAGCTGTGCTGCAGCTGGCAGCTGAGGTTGTGGTGTGGCTCTCTGCAGGCAGGCACAGGGAGCATCTCGCAACTTCTGCTGCAGCTAGCTCCAGCCTGCCTGGCTCCTAGGGGCCAGGAGCCCACAGAGGGCTTCACAGAGACCTGGTGGCACCAGCTCAGTAAACAGCTCTGAGACATGACCCTCTTGCATCATTTCAAAAGGAATTAGTGTTCATCAGGTCATGCCTGGAGTGATACTCCCTCCAGTACTTCTTGGACAGTGGTTTCCTGTCAACTGAAGCACTTATCTAGGTATGAACCTTCCAGCTTCTCTCCGTGACCTCTGTGGTAGTTGTCTCTGTCACTGAACGTGTGTGGAGCACAAAGGCAGCCATGTACTCAGTCACAGGTATTGTGAGTTCAAGTTTTCTGCTGCAAGAACGACAAACTCAAATCGTTATGAGGCACCTGACATAAAGAAACCAAATGCCTTGGCCTTGATAATCCAACTTGCTACAGTCACACTCATCGTTTTGGTTGTCCAAGAGAGGGTAGAAAAACTTGCCCCAACATGAATTGTCAAGTGCAGCCTGACACCAGACTGCAGAAGATGTTCTCAAGGGATGCCAGACTTGCAGTCTGTAGGAATCCTGGTTGAGAGGGATAGAGTGCTGTTTGGTTTTAAACAGCAAATTTGCAAATGCTTGCTGAGACTTTTGTCTGGCAACTGTAGCTGCTGCTGGCCTCTTTGAAACCTACCAAAGCTTGCTTGTACTGTGGGGATTAGAAAATATTAATTTCATTACACATGAAAATCCCTAATGAAAGTCCCTAAGGAAAAATTGACCATTTTCTGCCACTGTTAATTTCCTAACTTTTTGCAAATGTAATTGCTGCTATGATTACAGGATGCCAAATTTAGTTTTGGGACATGTGCAATATTCTTTTACCACCAGTCTAGTCAAATAATTTTTAATGAGACAAAGAGTGAGTTGAACACCCAAATTGGTTTGTTTACTTCAGTAGCTTAACTGCATTAAAATCAAAGAGCTTGGATAGGCAGGGGGTAATCTGTGTCATTGCTGGATGCCATTAATCAACCTCTTAACTGAGGGCAATGATTTTGAAAAGTGACTTATAGATGATTGAATAACTTTACTCTCTCCACCATTAATGGTTCCCAGCAGGCTCCTGGTGTGCAATCACAAACATCTGCGTTTGAAAGTTTCCACTTCCCAAACAAAGACATATTTTAGAAAGGAAAAAAAAAAAGAAATAAAAGGATAATTTGGTTTTGTAAAAACCAAACCTTTTGGAAAAAAGGCTGACTGGAAATGTTTGTTTTAACTCGTGTATGTGGTATTATCATCTGAGTTTATCTTTAGGTCTTTATGCTCTTGATGGCATTAGAAGAATTTTGTTTGTTTTGTTTGTTTGGTGTTCTTTTTTTAAAAAAATTGTTTTCATTGGTTTGGCTCCATGGAATCTTTTTGTTGTTTGCTATCTAATAGTGAAATAAAATTTATTCTGCTCGCCAATTAATTCATGAATGTGTTTTAACAGTGCATTTAAAGTAAACGTAGCCACTTGCCCATATATGCTGCAGAGTGTGCATTACTTACTCAAAGCTGATAGTTCCAGCTCTTTTGGAAACCAGCTTAACAGAACAGAGAACAAAAAGTGTTTCTGCAGGCAATGCTACTACTTCTGAATTGGTCTTTTAGAGAAGCATTTAAATTCACAGGCAAAGAGCACTGGGCAGTACGTTTCCCCTGTGTATTGTCAGTATTTCACAGTGCTGCTTTGGTTGCTCACTGAGCCGCGGGTGGGTGCTGTGTGTTTCTTGTCACTGTCGTATAATCACTGAGTGTAGGTTTGTTGGGACTAGTGGAGATCATCTGGTGAACCACTCATGTTCAGACCATGCTTGTTTTCATTTAATCTCTTCTTGCACATTTTCTAAAGTTGAGATACTCCATAAACTTTGTATTCTTGAGGACTTTTAGTACTTGCTTTACATATCTTGTAGAGAATTAATCCAAGACCAACATCTTGAAAATGTGGAGATTGATAGTGCTGTTTCACAATTCACTTTTCACTGTTCCTTCAATTAAAAGGCCTCAGCTAAGAGGACTTTGTAGGTATAAAAAAAAAAGACTGAAAAAACCCCAAACCTCAACCAAACCCAGATGTTTTTTTGTTTTGGTTTCAAAACCCAAGGGAAGTAGGAATGCCTCCACCAGTCAAAGATAATTGGTTCTTCACTGAACATAGGTTTTATGTAATCTTTAGGCAAGGCTATAACAGGGCTTAATCAGTTTCATGAAGCAGTCAAAATGTACTGTGTAATTGAAAGGTGAAAGATTTGTACCCATTAAACAGATTTATACTGGGGTAAGATGAAGATATCCTTGAGTTAGGAGTCTTATGATTAATAGTTAAAAGGAGAGCAAGACGAATTGTGTGTGTTTTCTAACAGCTATGCAGCACGGGACTCCTGGGTAAGTATCTGTTCCTCCAGAGTATGTTAAGGAAAATATTGGTGTAGAGTGGGAGAACAGGATGTCTAAAGTTTCAGGTAAATACCTCTCTGATGAAGCTAATTATGATCTCAAAAGTGTGGGCTGCTTTTCTTTTTTCAGCATTGTTACTGGGGTGGGTAATGTTGCACGGATTCAGAGTTCCCACATCACTGTCTAGTGGGGAAAGGGATTTTTTGTGCTGTCTCAAATACCTTGTCCAGCTACATAGCTGAGACACCTTTTGTCTTCAATTTGCCATCCAAGAAGTCTCATGTCCCTGGACATCCTCCTAATCAGTTCTTTGTGAGCTTCTAATATGTTTAGCTTCTGTGGCCAGTGGTTTAAATGCAAGGAAATGTACTTGTCCCTGATGTCTCGGACGGAGGACCCAGGGGGTGACGTCCAATTCTGAGCAGAATACATGAATTTTGAGCTCTTTGAATGTATTCTGGCTTGTCCGAACTGATCATTCCTACTGTTGGTGAGAAGATAGTGGAAAAACGTGTTGGTGGCAGAGTGCTCATGTTGTGCCTTTTTTTCTTCCCCTCATTAATCTCAATATGTTTCATCTGTCCATTTGTTGTATTACCTGTTTCTTTTTCTTTAGATACAGAAAATTTGTTGTTAAAAGCAAATCCACACTAAGACAGAGTCTTAGTCCCATGTACACGTTATTTACTGCAGATTTCCTGTAGCCAGAGGATTTTGAGCAGCTATGGTAGTAATAAGGTGGCAAGGGTTGCTTGCAAAATCCCTGTGCCAAAAGTGGATTTTGCGTTTGGCCTTACATTTGGCCATACCAATGGTTCTGATCCTGTTAAATGCCTTCCACTACCCAAACTATTTATATATGTATATGTTTGTAATAAGCAAGACCAGGAAAATTAGTTTTCATCCTATCTAGGGAGAATCAATAACAGGAGGATCATTAGCTGCTGGCACTTATCCTGGAACATAAAATGCAGATGCTATTTTAAGAACATGGCTGTAGATTAAACCTCTCTTTAACATGAGCATCCAGTAGATCATCATGAGGATAGAACATAAATCACATTTAAGTTTTAGAATGCTCTTCCTTATAAAACAAAGGAAATTAAGAAATCTTATTCTTTATTAATTTCTTTATTCTTAATAAATCCCATGTGATTTATTTTTTACTTTTTTCTCCTCACCTCCTCTAGTGCTTGCAGGTAGTGTTGGATTATTTAGATGCAGATAGTTTGTTGTGAATTTAGCTGTAAGATTCATAGTTTAATTTCTTCTTTTTTCATTGTTGATGACTGAAACTTGGTTACTTAGTTGTTCCTCTCCTCTCCTCTCCTCTCCTCTCCGGTGCCTAGTTCTACTGATGAATTTAGTCATATTGTGCTGGGGTCCAACCACCAATGTTTTCTGTAGGCAATTGGCAAATGGGGATACCTTCTAATCACAAGCAAACTGGGGCTAGATCTGCACAGACACTGGAAGACAGGTGGCTTTGGACACTGTATTCACTCTTAGTTTCGACACATACAGTTGCTGTTTAGTGTAGACTGAGTTTCTAGTGAAACTTTTCATTGCAGCTTCTCATCAGCCACATTCTCAGGGGGTGTGTAGGTTTCCTTGTGCCAGCCCAATGTGTCCTGCACTCTGTGCTCCTACGGTACCTCCTACAGGATCTCCATAGAACTGAGACCTTGTGGCTCAGCTGTGGGAAACCATTTGGGTTGTTGCAGAAATGGGATACTGCAGTAAGTAAAATATGCTCTACTCGGCTCTACAGATTTGGTCTTGTAGGTGCTCTGTTCTGGAACTTGTGTCTTCAGAGACCATAGTAAATGGAGGCAGACAAAGCCAAGCAGCCTTTACAAGAGGTAGTAAAAAACCCAAGCATGTACATTTCTCCTCCTAGATATCTTCTTTACTCTAATGGTTTTGAGTTGAGGTTGAAATCTAATCCTCTGAAGTGTCAGCCTCCTTTGTTTATATTTGTCATCTCTTCTTTTTTCCCTTTTAAGTTGGTGATCATATGTTGCGCTCTTGTGTAAGTTTCTTCTACATATACCTTTGTTGACACCAACTGTTAATGTTGAGAATTTTCTATCTTAAAACTGGACTCCCAGAGAGCATGGGGAACAATAGCATGTGTGAGCAAAAACAAGCCTGGATTAAAAAAAAATATATATACCCCCAATCTCATACTTTAATTGCTAAACAATTCTAATTACTTAGAGTGTGGCACTGTATTTTGTGGTAACAGGCTTATTGTGTTCCTAGTCGTTTGTCTTTGCTTCTTTTCTGTCTTAGGTGTGGCAGCAGAAGCTGTTTGCAATCTTGCACCCTGGCCCATAGCATGGAAGTGGCCTGACTTCAACAGCTTTTGTATATCTCTGCAGAATTCTGTATTATAGTGATATTATTAAAACAGTAGCTTCCTGTTGGTACATGAGCCAGCTTCTGATAAATCAAAGAGCTGGGAGCAATATTTTGTTCTGGAAATAGTCCTCTTGAAGGACTAATTGAGGATTAAGGCACTAGTTACTGATTTTTAAGAGTAATGAGTTAGTGAGCATTGCCTTGTAATAAAATGCAATCAGCTGTGTAAGATAAAGACAGTAAGGTCAATTTTGCATCTATTTGGAAATGACAATTTTTTTTCTTTTGGTATACTTACCCATTACTTTTATATTTGGGTTGAGTACTTCCTGTCTTATTCTGAAATACTTGCATATGCAATTATTTTCATGATCTCCGTTGGCGTGGTGTGTGCATTTCACTTACAATATAGCTCTGATCAGTATAGGTGTTCCTAAATTTCTACATGACATTTTTTATGCTTTTCATCAAGATGTGAATTTTTAATGCCAAGTATTACATACCAATGTTTGTAATTAAAGTAAAGCATATAATTTGTCAATAAATTAAGGGATTATGGAAGGAGTTTTGGATCATCACAGTTCACATCTTACAAAGGTAACATGATTATATGAAAAAAATGCATATTTCTGTCTACTAAAGGAAAAAGAGTAACTTGTAATCAAACAGCAATAGGATAAATGATTTAATTAATTGGGCAGATTTACTTTGCTGTACTGAAGCAGCAACACATATAAAACTTCCTTAGGTATGTTAGTGTAAAATAGCACCAGAGGTGTCCAGTGTTCACTTCACCTTTACTGACATAAGTCTTGGCTGAAAACTGTTAAATAATAACAGTGTTCAAGTGTTTTGGGAGTTTGACTGGTGTACTGTGTGGTTTGTTTTTTTTTTTTTTTATTTGCTGTGTGTCATACAGTTGGCACAGAAATCACAAAGGATATTCAACAAGGAACAGTAAACTTATTTTGGAACCTAAATATTCTGGTATATTAAATTTCATGCCTAGCTTTCATTGTCATGTTAAGTGTGGGGAGGTCCTTCTCGCATGGGTGTTTGGGGTAGTCTGGCCTATGTGCATTGTGAGCCAGCAGTGCAGAGTGATCTGCACTTGTGATGCAAGGTCTTGCACAGATCATCCTGGTGTTGCAGCTATCCTTGGTCAGCTGCTGTGTGGCAAAGAGGCTGGTGATAAGAGCCCTTTTCCATCGGGAGCTTGAGTCTTGGCTTTCGGGCTTATGCGTGGAGATGTTGATGTGAGTTTCCTGCCACAAAAGTGAGTTTCTGGCAATGCTTCAAGCATTTATTTTTTTTTTTTTTTGGTTGTTTTCAGTTGTGTAAATTATGTGGGAGCTACAGAACAAGATCAGCTGCAGTCTGAAAATTGAGAACTTAGAGAGTAGTATTTTCTCCTTTGGTAAAGACTAGGTAGTAGAAATTACACACCTGGCTATTTTTGACTACTCATAATTGTGCTGTTATCATCTGGTTTATATTAGAAACTGTGAATGATACTGGTAAAAATGAATAGTAGAAACTAACATCAGAGCTACCTATTTCCCATATTTTAAGGTAGAGGTGAAAAGTCTGCTGCCCTTTTTCATGCTTCCAAGCATAATTGCAGCTTGAATAGTATCCTTATAGAAAACAGATTTTCAGCCTTGGGATACTTGGGGTTGAGGAAGGTAGTCTTTCAGAATAAAACCAGCATGCTCAAGTGTTTCTTTCAGTTTCTGTAAGAATATACAATAATTATTTCTTAGTTTCAAGACTTGGGAATAAATCAGATAAAACAGTGAGCTGGAACACTTTATCCTCTGCCCTGACCAATGAATTACTATCTGCTCTTCATGTTCAGCTGTATACAAGGGAAGATGTCGAGAGAAGCCTTTCCTTTTCTCAGAAACTTTGAAGGGTGCTGTTCTTTATTTCTGAGTGGGTTAGAAAAAGAGAATTACTCGGCTTCAAGCCTTGGCTGCCATCTCTTTCAGCATGTATGGAAATATTCCTTGGCTTCAGGGAACAGATGTGAAATCTGTGAGATGAAGGCTGCTCTTTAACAAATGTCTTAGTATTGGTTTGTACACAATTTAAAATATAAGTTCTTTGTTTTCAAAGTACAGAACATAATTTGTTGCTAAACAAATTATAAGCTGATGTAGGCTTTTTTTTTTTTTGCAACAAGGCATATATGATGTTCTTATTTATTTTGATATCAAATGCCATCTGCATTCTTTTACTGTAATATTGCAGTTTTTGCAGTTAGTGCTATATTGCTAGAGCTGTACCACATATGTTAATGATTTCTTTACTGGTTGGCATTGATGTCTTGTTCCATGGTGTTAGTTCTGAAATCTGGCACTATGTATGTTGCTTACCTCTAAATTACTGATCCTTCATCCATGAAATATGTTTCAGGTTGTTTTGATACTATATAGATGTAAGCTTAGAATATTTTAAACCCAGTACTGCTGTGTGTGTTGATTGATTGATTATTATTTAAATACAACACAGCTTACCTGAGATATTGCAAATGTCTTCTTAATTTAAACAAGATTCACTGTCTTTCTGTGAGTTATCTTTCACTGAATAATTGCTATGGGCTCATGGTTTGCAATCCTTATGCACATAACTTCTGGATGAATTGGTTTATTTTGCAGTTAGAGTCCTTTGTTTGCTGGACTTACCTGAGAGAGAGTATATTTAGCTCTTTGAACAAGAGGATGTCTCACGGACTATCCAACAGTGGCTTCCTCTGACCAAGAAGGAAGAGATGCTGAATAGGGAGAGAGTGTGGCCACCATCTCAGTTCTCCTCTGACTTGGCTATAAGTCAGTTGGAGCTATTAGCTTGTATTAGTGTAATTTAGCCCTCTTGCAAATTAATCTTGAACTAGTCAGAAAAGTAGAGAAACATGACTCTGCAAGGAAGTATCTGAATTGTTCACTCACACACTTATAATGTTGAAGATGATGGCAATTTAAGGTTGCTCCTAGAACTAGCCCGTTTCCATGTTATTTGGTCCAGCTGCATTGAATGCTTTCTGGTAGTTAAAAAACAAACAAAACCCCTAAACCTACAAAACTCAAAAAACTTTGTATGATTGGAAACACAGAGGTACTACTTTTTCCTTGGTGTCCTGTCGTGCATCTTGTTATCATGTGTTGCCTACACAACACTCAAAGGCAGAAGTAAGCTTGTTCTGGTTGTGATTCAGCTGGCTGGCTGGGTGCCAGCTCCCATCTGAAAGCTATACAACTTCTGAGTTCAGTGCAGTGCCAGACTTAAGTTAACACAACTGTGTTGTGTCTACAGGTCTTACTTTTTTCCATGGGTTTGTTGGACAGCTTGGAGATCATGATGATCAAGATGACATAGGTATGCTCTTTGTCTCATAAGTCTTTTTGTTTCTTTATCAAAGAGTGAATTGAGATTCTTGGTTAGAAAATCTATTTACTTCTTCTTCTCTACCTACAGGGCCAAACTTATTTGCTATTTGGAAATTTTAACAACATGTAATACTTTTTTGTATTTCGTTACTGCAGTTTTGTGTTTTGTTACTTCAAAAATGGCACAAAACCAAAATCAAGAATTTGCAAGTTAGAAAATTTGTAGCTAACTTTAAAACTGGACAATCTAACATAGAGGTTTTATGTCTGCATCATGATAGTTTAATTCGTATCCCACTTGTAAGTTACTCAGAAAACAAGGGACGCCCCTGTGGGAAGTGAGCAAAAGTGACTTGTTAATCATAGATGAGTGAAGGGATTGTGCTGTCCTCCAAGCATTGCCTTGGAAACCTCAACTCCATCATTCTCTCCTCTCTAATCCTCAGTGTTATCAAAGAAAGAACGTACTTGTAGATGACCTCCCTCCCCAAGCCTCTCCAGCTGTAGAGAAGTATAGAACAGAAGCAGGGCTGAACATCAGAGGTATTGGAAAGGGACAGAGAAGCAACAACAGGCTGGTGGGTGAAACTCTAGCAGTCTCTGAGTCCAAGCATCAGATGACAGACCTGTAGTGGCTGAGTGGAAGCAGGAATTTGAAGTACTTGTGGTCAGCTTGAGCTCTGCAGGGGTCACTGCTCAAACATGTTTTCCTGCCCCGCAAGAAAAATTCAGACCTGTCGTTAAGCTACAGTTGCCGTGTTTATCACAAAAGACCACTTGTTACAGGAACTTTGTGGCAGGCCCCCAAATTCCTTTGACCTTTCATATGAGACAGTAAAAGAAGCTGAAGTGAGATTTTTCTCACCCATCTCTAAGGAAGTCATGATGTTCTTGAGAATAGAAACTGAATTCATTTTTATCAGCAACACTCTCTCTCTGAAGGTTTCAGAAGCTTGGAAGCTTTATCAGAAATTAAAGGTCAGTCCTTTTGAAAGAAGGGGTGATGAAGTCACAAAGGTACAGGCATTAATCAGACCTGCTTGCTATCAAGCAGGTTCTGTGTTCCTTAGATAATCAGGAACCTTGGCTGCTGCTTTTGTCATTTAGGAAAGTTAGCCTGCATTTACAACTGTAGAAGAGAGAAGCTCTCCCCCTTCCCCCACCCCCTTCCCTCCCCTCCCCCCTAAAATCTGCCTCTAGATAGCTCTGGCAGTTTCTACATGTCTGTTAGATGGGGCTGAAAGCTACAGATCGATGGGCAATATTTTCTCTAGCAAGAAAACCTGATCCTAGTTGCAAGATTACAGTGTGACCTGCTCATTTTTAGCACCAGACCTTTGAGTATTTGTTGAAACTGGTAGAAGGGTTTGACCTGGTCAGCTATTAAAATGTATTTTTTAACACTTGTAAAACCTGATAGCAGATTCTTTTTCTAAGTGTGCAAGGCTGTGATTTACAGTCCCTGCCCTCCTGCCCTGGATGTCACTGTCAGGACCTACAACTGCTCCAGCACATGGACAGGTTTTTTTGATTTGTTCTTTTGATTCCACAAGCCTCTTGTCTACTGAATGTGGTGTTGACCATGAGTTTCATTATCTAAAAGTCTTGTGTTTTGTGACTACAACCTTAGCACCTTTAGCCTTGGAGTTTGAAAGATGTGCTGGTATTATTGTTGTTATTATTTATTTTAAATAAGTCCTTACATGAGGTGAGAGTTTGGTATCTTGTAATTGGTGACCTAAATTTAGCAGTTCGATTACCTGAGCATGCTTTTTAAATAATTTTTTTTTTTTTAAGATTTTTATATTAACTTCTTAATTTCTACTTTGTTTTTGTTGTGGGAGGAGGAATAGGAGAGAAGATGCAGAATCAGCCTCTTGTCTATCTTCGGTTCATAACTGTGTGCATAAGAACCTGAAGGTGTTTCAGACTTAGCGGTTTGTTCTGATTGGTTGGAATATCTGATGTTAACCATGATAATTATATGTATAACTTCCTCCTGCTCTTCATATTAAGGAAGATGATGATCTATGGATATTGAATCTTCAGTTTTAATTGGGATTGGATGAGAGGGCAAGGAAACAGAAGATTACTTTTTTCTGCACTGCTGTTTTTCCTTTCATTTGTCTTTGTGACTAATTTTTTTCAAACCTTTTTGTATGTATCATGTAGCAGTACCAAGACCAAGTTAGCAGTGATCCTGATTTTGCTGCTGCTTTATAAGTGAAGTTTAAAATTTTTGGATTCAAACTTCTTTAAAAGTTCTTATGTGTGAAAGAACTACTAATCTTTCAGAATTTGATGGCTTTTTTTTTTTTTTTAGCTTAAATGTAGTAACTGTTGCCATCTGTTGCAGACCTGTAGAACTTGGTTATGTCTTTTTTATTGGAGGTTATATAATGCATTTTCTAGGTGGGGCAGAGAGGAAGCAGTGGGATGTACACTATACCTGCCACCTGGAAGGTGGCCATATGCACTGTTCTTCAATGCAGAGGACCTCATTGCCCAGTATTTTTCACCTGATACTTCAATGTATGATTGACACAAGGCTCTGTTACTATTCTTCATCTGCTGTTTAATGCGGAGCCAGCACCTTGTACTGATTTGGAAGACTTCATCAGAAACTGACAGTTACAGGAGGGATGCTCCTTCCCGTCTGTCTGCTAAGGGCTTGTCATCACACATGCCTCTGGCATTCAGTTTGCAAGCTCTGGTGCTGGAATGGAATGGACTTTGCTATGACAGACCTGGATTTGCTAAGTCTGTCTATGACATTTCAGATGTCTGTTTACTTTCAAAGTAGAATCAGAATAATTTTGGTTGGAAAAGACCTTTAAGATAATTTAATCAAACCATTAACCTAACACTGCCACTAAACCATGTCCCTCAAACATCTCATTGACATGTCTTTTAAATACTTCCAAGGATAGTGACTCTACTACTTCCCTGGGCAGCCTGTTCCACTGCTTAAAAACCCTTTCAGCAAAGAAGTTCTTCCTAATATCTGATCTCAACTTCCCCTGGTACCACTTGAGGCCATTTCCGCTTGTCCTGTCAGTTGTTACTTGGGAGAAGATGCTTGACCTCCTTTTAGGTAGTTGTAGAGAGCAGTAGTCTCCCCTGAGCCTCCTTTTCTTGAGGCTAAACAACCTCAGTTCCCTCAGCCGCTCCTCAGAAGACTTGTTCTCCAGACCCTTCATCAGCTTAGCTGCCCTTCTCTGGACATCCTCCAGCACTTCCATGTCCTTCTTGTAGTGACGGGTCCAAAACTCAACCCACTACTCAAGGTGTTGTCTCACCAGAGCCAAGTACAGGGGGATGATCACTTCCCTAGTCCTGCTGGTTATACTGTTTACCACATGAGCCAGGATGCCATTTGCCTTCTTGGCTACCTGGGCACACTGCTGGCTCATGTTCAGGCCAATGTCCATCAACATCCCCGGTCCTTTTCTGGTGGGCAGCTTACCAGCCACTCTTCCTTGAGCCTGTAGCATTGCATGGGGTTGTTGTGACCTAAATGCAGGACCCAGCACTTGCCCTGGTTGAACTTCATACAGCTGGCCTCAGCCCATCAATCCAGCCTGTCTAGTTTCTTCTGTAGAGCCTCTCTACCCTCAAGCAGATCAACACTCCCACCTAACTTGGTGTCATCTGCAGACTTACTGAGGGTGCACTTGATCCCCTCATCTGGACCATTGATAGTAATATTGAAGAGTCATCCAAAACTGGCCATCCCGCCAGTTTTTCCTCCAGCGAAGAGTACGCTCATTCAAGCTGTGAGCAGATGGTTTTTCCAGGAGAATGCTGTGGGAGATGGTTTTGAAGGCTTTACTGAAATAGAGGTAGAAAATGTCTACAGACTTTCATCTGTAAGTGGATCACCTTGTCATAGAAAGAGAGCAGATCAGTAAAGCAGGACCTGCCTTTCATAAACCCGTGCTGAATGGGCCTAAACACTTGTTGTCCTGTATATGCCTTATTTTGGTGTTCAAGATGGTCTGCTTCATAGCCTTCCCTGGCACCCAGGTCAGACTGAGAGGACTGTAGTTCCCTGGATCCTTCTTCCAGCCTGTAGGTGTCACATTTGCTAACCTCCAGTTCACTGGAACCTCCCCAGTTAGCCAGGATTGCTGATAAATGGTGGAAAGTGGCTTGGTGAGGACTTCTGCCAGCTCCCTCAGTACCTTTTTGTGGATTCCGTCTGGCCCATTAGACTTGTGCGCGTCTAAGTGGAGCAGCAGGTTGCACACCACTTCCCCTTGCATTATAGGGACTTCATTCTGCTCCCTGTCCCTGTCTTCTGGCTGAGGGGTTGAGTGCCTGGGGAACAGCTGGTCTTACTATCGAAGACTGAGATGAAGAAGGCATTCAGTACCTTATCTGTTTCCTCGTCCTTTGTCACTGTGTTTCCCCCTTCATCCAATAAAGGACAGAGATTCTCCTTAGCCCTCGTCTTGTTGTTGATGTATTTACAGAAATATTTTCTATTGTCTATTATAAATGGCCTAGTTGTATGGCAAATTCTAGTTGGGCTTTGGCTCTTCTAATTTTCTCCCTGCATAATTTCACAGTATACTTGTAGTCTTCGAGAGTTACTGGTCCCTTCTTCCAAAAGTTGCAAACGTTTTTTTTTTTTTTTTTTCCCCTCTGAGATCCAGCATAAGGTCCCTGTTCCGCCAGGCTGGTCTTCTCCCATGCTAGCTCATCGTTTTGTACGTGAGGACAGTTAGATCCTGTGCCTTTAAGATTTCCTTCTTGAAGAATGTCTAGCTCCAGCTTTCCTGAACTCCTTTGGTCTTCAGGACTGCCTCCCAAGGGATTTTGTCAACCAGGTTACTAAAGAGGTCAAAGTCTGCTCTTCATGAATCTAATGCAGCAGTTCCTTTGACCTCTGTCCTTCATTCTCCAAGAATTGAGAACTCAATAATTTCATGACCACTATGCTCAAGACAGCCTCCAACCATCATATCCCCCACAGGTCCTTCTCTCTTTACAAACACCAAGTCCAGTGAGGTGCATTTCCTAGTTGGCTCACTCAGCAGCTGTGTCAGGAATTGCTCTTCCATACACTACAGGAACCTCTTGGACTGTTTACTCTCTGTAATATTGTATTTCCAGAAGATATTTGGTAGGTTGAAGTCACCTGTGAGAATGAGGGCTAGTGATTGCAGGACTTTTCCCAACTGCTTGTAGAATATTTCGTCCTGATTGAATGGTCCATTTTAGATTCCTACCATGACATCAACCTTGTTGGCCTACTTGGTCAGTGTCAGATAAAAACATTGATCAAAAAATCAATGTGAATTTCTGTTCAACACATGTAGCTTACATTTGTGCAGCCTCTAGTATTCTCTCTAAGCTTTACAAGAAACTTTGAAATTTGCAAATTTCCTTTCATAATGTTATTGCTTATATTGTTATTATTGTTGTTATTAGTGTTTTGTACAAAATCTTAAACACATCCAAAAGTAAAGAACAATAGACATATGACAGAAAATGTGTGTGATGCAATCATACAAAATGTATGCAGTTGATGATTATGTGACTGCTAAATGAAAACAAAATGTGAAAAGAAAGAGTAGGTAATTAAGGGTTGTTGTGAAGAATGCTGACAGGAAGCTAACTTATCAGGATGGAAAATCATACATAACTTTAGAGAAAGTTTTAAGGAGGGTTTTGGGCTATCTGCGGAATGAACATGAATATGTGTTCTGTGCCAGAGGAATGTCTTCTTGGTGCCAGGTAACTTTTTTTTTGTCATCTTCACTGATTTTTTTTTTTGTTTTAGCTCAATAATCTTAATCTAGATAAGGTTTAAAAAAAAGCCACAAAACTCTCTACACTACATTGTTTTTGATTTTTTTTTTCTTCTTTTTTTTGACTCTGCCTATTGACTGTACTGTCTTATCTTGGCTTGGAAACCCTGATGTTTTCTAGTCATGTTATTGAACTGAATAATGCATTTAGGCTTACTGCAAGATTTGGGATCAAAGGAATTTATAAGAGGCCAGTTTTCCAATGTTGCAGGTAACTATTGTACTTGTGAAACTCTCCTTTTTTTCCCCTCACTTCTTTGTGTCTCTGCAAAATGCGTATAAATCCCACCTTTATTACATTTTTTCTTTTTTTTTTTTTTTTTTTTATCCAGCAGGCTGTCGCATGCATTAGAAGTAAGGCGTTGTGTGTGTTTGTGTGAAAAGTGTGTGGTATGGATCATTATCAATGATTAGATCTGTAGTGCAGACCACCTTTACATCAGTAGTTAGAAGATAGTATAGGGAATTGATTTACTGCTCTGTGAACCAGCTTTGGGATAGACCAGAACACAGCCAGTGAATTTTAGGTCTCTCTTCTAAGGGGAGGCAGGGTAGAGGCTGGAAACCGTCATGAAGTCATAGACTTGGTAGGATTGGAAGGGACCTTTAAAGAGCATGTAGTCCTTGCTAGGACTGCTGATGTGGGCAGGGACATCTTTCACTAAATCAGGTTGCTCAAAGCCCCATCCAGCCTGGCCTTGAACGCTTCCAGGGAGGGGCCATCCACAACTTCTCTAGTCAACCTGTTCCAGGGTTTCACCATCCTTACAGTAAAGGATTTCTTCCTAATATCTAATCTGAATCTTTCAGTCTGAAACCATTAACTCTTGTCCTGTCACTGCTGCACTTGGTATAAAGTTTTTCTCAGTCTTTATTATAAGCTGTCTTTATATATTGGAAGGCTGATATACAGTGCAGCATCTGTATGGGTTTTGTTATCTGGGTTGCAGATAGTTTATTCTTGTTAGTTGCCAGTACAGACCTGCAAGGATATTCTGTCTCTCTGTCTCTTTTGCTTCTTCAGATTGTCTCAGTCTTGCTTGTTCCTTACCAATACCTTGGTTTTGCTCACCTGGCCAACTCATCTTGCCTTTGCAGGCTTTCTGTTCCATGTCTTACTCTCTTTGCTCTTCAGTTCTGCTCTGTCCTCTTGAAGCCTTGCTGTCCTGTCTCCTCATTTCCTTCCCTCCTTTTCGCTCCAGCTAATCCCAAACTCATTAGCCTGGATAGTCTGGTTTATATTCTTTTGTCCTTGAGTTGTTTTTCTTCACAGGCCAACCTGTCCATTTCTTTTCTGTTCCACCTCTGGTTTCTTGTCAAGCTTCTTCCCTTTCCTTTGATCTCAGACCAGAAGATCTTGATTATTGTTATTCTTCCTCTCCCTGCGGCCTTGTGTTTTCCCTCCTGAGCCTTATGTGATTGCCTTTTCAACAAGCCAAAAGAATCTGAATTTCATGTCAAATTAACTCCATCTTGCAGGGGTAGGTGGTTCTCTGCTCATGCCTTTTTTTCAGGAGATACTGCCTCAACTGAACCATTTTCCTTTCTCTTCTTTTCTTTTCTCACCAAGCAGCTTCTTTCCCTCCTTGGGTGTTTCAAGAGAGTTACTGCTAATGCAGCAGAGTCTCTGCCTCCCACTCTGTCCTCTCTTAGTTTCATCCCTGGTGCAGCTGGACCTATGGTCTCACTTCTGGCTATCATCTGAGGGAGTGCGCTCTGCAACATCCATGTATAAGCAGGCTGGCCAACTGTTAGTGTTGAAAGATGTGATTTATAATACATGTATTTGTCTCATAGTGTTTGACTTTGGCCTAAGGAGAGCGGTAAGTGGAGAAAACACAGACCTTAGCTGAAATACAATATGCTGCTGTTCTCCAAGCATACTGTGTTTATGATTCAGGATAATTCAGCTAAAAGGATCTGGAAAGTATCAGAAATAAAATGTGGCATTTAATGGTTATACTTCTTATTTTCTAAAGCAGTGTAAGTTTGCACCCCTTCACTTTTTGATAGGTGAACCAGCTGGGTCTCAGAGAGTTGGAAGGACTAATCTGTAAGAGCAAAAGGTCTCAGTCAATTTGGACATGCTGTATTTGTTCTAAGAGCTGGGGCATACACCTGGTGGATGACAGCTTTTCCAAAGGAGCCAAAGTTTGGCTAGGAGTGAATGTGATGTACTGACAAATGAAAAGTCAATACGATAGATACCACTCTAGATCACTCTGGGCATTTTTGTTTTCACCAGCAAATGATGAGCTCGTAGTGCAAGGACTGGAACACAGCCAGGACTGTGGAGTTTGCTAGACAAGTTGTGTATGTGGCTGAAGTGAGCCCGATGTTGCTTTTTTTGCTTTTTAATCACTACAGAGTGAAGGTGACATGCTTCCTATTTATAGTGCACCGCAACAGCACTGTGTGAAGGAGATATGTATAACTTTTTGCTCCTGTCCCTTAACACAGTTATTCAATGCAAGATGTCAAAATATATGACTGAAAAATAGTGGAAAGTCTCTGTGAAGAATGTAAGTAAGTTTTCTGTTTTCTCATTTCCTGTTGAAAGTTATTCTTAATGCTCCAAACAAAAAGTGCTGCAAATGGTAGTAATTTTAATGTGTGTTTACTGGAGAACTGAATGATAGTATCGGTTTAATAATGCTCAGTCAACATTCAATCAGAGGTGCTGAAGTTTAACCCTGTAACACTTGGACTCATGTGGAAAGCGATGATCTGTGGCTTGTGCTCCAGAACAGAGGGTAAACAGAAATAGCAGAACACTAAAAATACTGTGTCAGTCAATACTTGCCTTGACTCAAACATACTGAAGTTGGACAGTGTTGTAGATGTTCGGCTTTAGCTGGTGTCTAGTAATGATGTGGAAACAGATTTTGTTTTTCTTCTCCAGCCTGATTCAAGATGCAGGCTGACAAGGTGCACCCGAGATGATCTATGTGCTTGCTGCCACTGCAAGGGCAGTCCTAGTTCTGGGTGCTGGGTTGTCCTCTATCAAACAGACTTGCTTGGCTGATAACCCCACTCACTCCAAAATGAGTTTCCTGTTCCTCAGAGGGATGAACTGGATTGCAAAGCATTGCAGTGAACTTTGAGGAGTGGACAAAGCAAGGGTGAAGGGGTCCATCCATTCTGGCACGGGTAAGCTCTTTACTTAGTTCAGCCACCTTGGTTGACTGTATAGCAAATTTAGGTGGAATTTGAAGAAGCAATAGGAAGATGCTTTGTGCCCCGTCCTTCCACTGTCACCAAAGCAGCATAGTGTCTTGGGGAATAGTTTTCACAGCGGTATAGCATGAGCGAGACCTGTATTTTCCATAACGGTGGTCTAGGCAATGGCTGGACTGTTCAGCTGAACATTCCCCAAACTGTTCAGTCTGCAGTTGCTACGAGAGGCTGCAGCTGGGGAGGGTGAAAGCAGGATCTTACCACATGAGGTGTCAGATAACCTTTATAGTTGGCATTGCTATCCCACCAGCTTCAGCAGCTCTGCTGGTGCAAAGCACAGGCAGGACAGGTTGGGTGTAGGGGAAGGGAGGGACAAGTAAAGAGGGAAAGGACAGAGAGAAGCATGGAGGGGAATGGGGAGAAGTAAACAGTGAAAAAGAGAAAATGGAGTAGAAATAAATTCTTGCATGCTTCTTATGTTGTCCTAATATTTTACAAGGACAATGTGGTAAAAAATAAATGATAAGAAAATATAAGTATTCAGATTCTCAAAACTTATATCTGATTGACCTGCACTGCAGTGCCTGAAAGGTTCTCGATATTTCACTGAAATATTTTGGTTGATGAGCTGTATATGCCACCTTGGAGTGGGACAGCTGGGAGGAGCACCCTGCACCATTGCTCCTCCAGCCCCGCATTAGGCAGGAAGGAACGCAAGGATTGCACAAGCCCATCTGGCCTTACTGTGTGCTTATTCTGTGGGCTGATGTGGGAGCTGGGCAGTTGGGATCACGTTCCTGCCTCCCGCTGGGTTCGGTTTGTACATCCACTGGCTGTAAGATGGTGCAGCCCGTACACCCACGGGCTGAGGAGCATCGGAATAAGCAGGCGGTGCGAGTTGTGCAGCTGAGGGGAAGGGGGCATATTTTTAAACACAGTAAAATTGGGTGTGAGGTGACAGGATCTGGGATGTACCAGTCTGACCTGAACAGAGACTTGAGATACTAATGTTGGCTTTGAGGGGGAGGCATTTTTCATGGAAGCCTTCTTGGGGGGGGCTTCTGTCTACATTACTGTTACATTTCTGGGCTGTGTAGCTGAAGCAGATCTCTTGATTATTACTGTTTTAGTTTGCATTTTGAGGAAACCTTGGATCATAGACATTGGATTCCTTTCTAATTAAACTAAAGAAAAAGATGCTTTCTATCTACTAATGGATGTTCGCTCCAGAAATAAACTAGAAATAAAGTGAAACACCCCAAAATGTATATGGTATATTTACAAACATTTTGTCCTTAATTTTATTTTGGGGGAAAAACATTATCTAGAAAAATTGTCTTTGGATATTTCTTGTTGGCTCATTAATTTTTGGTGACTCAATGCCCTTCTCAGTTCAAGGGTATGTGGCTATAGTTACAGATGAGTTACAGGTGAACGTTATGCTGGGGAACAGCCTGTGGAAGGGCTGGTGTTAGAGGAGGTCTGTTTTTTTTTGTGTGAGGTGCTGATTCCAAGTGGGATCCAGAGGGATCATCAGCTTTCTGCAGCCTGAGATGGATGCTAAGGTGATTGAGCCCTGTGCCAGATAGTGCCAGTGTCACCATGTTAGCCCACGTTTATACCAGCATTAGAGTTTTGACTCGTGTTGTTATTATTCATTCTTGAGCCAATTGCTTTTGCACCAGCTGGCGAAAGTGATCACGTTATGACTCTGCTTTGCCTTCTCTGAAAGTTCTCAGCATCCAACTGTGCCTGCCAAAAATGTAATCCACTTACTACTGAGCACTTCTGGAGGTTTGGCCACTTTACCGAGATATGTTAGTGACAGTAAAGTTCCAAAAAATCCAATTAGATTTTTTTTTTTTATCTGAGTGTACTGTATCATATGAACTTGCAGTACAGCTGAGTTTGATCTGTAGATGAATTAAGGAAACACATCAGCCATTCCAAGTGTGTATAACACACACATATGTACAGGACCTGGCCTTAGATTCATTAACATATGATATATGCATATGAATACACATAGGGTATTTTTTGGTCTCTGTGTTTCATTTTGAATCCAAGAAAACATGGAGAAAGAACAGAAGAAATTTTGTTCATGGTTGAAATGTGTTCAATCTTTAGAATGTCTAAATGGATGGACTGCAAAAAAGATTGTTGTTCAACCTCCTCAAATAATGGACAGAAAGTCTGGTCATTTCGTTATGTCATGACTGACTGCAAGAGGGAGAAGAAATTAGAGTTGCAAACAGTGCTATAGTACATTTATGAAAGTTGTAAAACAAACCGGTTAGTTTAAACTTCCATGTGGATTGTTCCTTGGCACATACAGTTACTGGAAGTCTATTTTAGTAACTCCTGGCATTCCTTGTGTGTTGTCAGTTTGGGCGAGAAGATGTTTTTTAGTCTAATGACAGACAAATAGCAATCCTACCTGCGTTTGTTTGTAACAATGAAGATGTAGAGGAAACAATTCTTTGCTATGGGGTGAAGGGTAGGCCACTTTGAGGTTTTCTTCTTTGCTTACTTTTAGAAGAAGCACAGGCTTTCACTTTTTTTTTAATGATGATTTTTTTACAAAATGTAAATCTTTTGGAGAATGCAACTCTACTTGCAAATTTGTTTGTCCAGAACCACTCTCTCACACTGCAGTCAAATGGCAAAAGACATCCTGCACTGATACTGTTAAGCTATCTAGCCTTCAGAGAGGAGACTGTATGTGGAATATTTCCTGGCTTCTGCTGGCTCCTGGAACATGCGTAGGAGGTGTTAGGATGAGTGATAGCTACTTCTAATGGAAGCTGTGCTGGGGGTCATTCTAACAAACATTGTGGATAATGAAGTTTCCAGTGCCTCGGAATATTTATTGATACTATTTAACCAGCTTTTGCAGATGTAGCCGTGGTGGCTTCTAATAAAGCATAGACAGCTAGCTGAAATGTTTGGGACAAATAATAATTATGTTCTGATGGCAATAAAATTGCAAGCTGTACTGATGGTGCTTTCATGTAGTAAGGTACTACTTGTGGATGAAGTAATTTGTGCCCTATGCCGACCTTTTAGCTGTCTGGTTTTAGGTTCATTTTTTAATATATTGGTCTGGTATGTGCATGAGTGACGTTTGTGCTCTGCAAAATCTTCTGATGGAGCCGGGTTCAAGGAGTGACTGAATTCTCTGCCAGATGGAGGTGGTGCCTTTGAATGAAACCACGTTATAGCCCATGGTATGCGCACAGAAGCTAATCTTTTGGATATGATTTACAGGATTGTTTAACCTATTTGTGTAAGAATTAAAATCAATCTTACTGTTGAAGTGCGTGAACACCTGTGATAAATCTTCAGTGTGCCAACTTGGTTATTGTAAGGGGACCTTCATGGATAAAATGTTTTTTAGAGCTGCTATCCCATTAAGAGCTGCAGGGAGGCTGGCCTTGAGGTGTTTGTAAATTTGTAAAAGTAGAATGTGAAGAATCTTTAAGTGTCTGCACGTTTCAGGAATGGGGCATCTGGTAGGTTTTAAGAAGATTGGCTGGAGATACCCCCTTACCAGCTGGGGTGATGTTGGAGGGAAAGTGGGATGGAGGAGGACTGTTTGCCTCCTTACAGCAACAGAGGCAGATGTCAGAACAGAGGTGTAGTAACTCCTCTCTTTAGAGGAGCTCAACTTTTACTCCATTGAACTGGCTCTGTTATGTGTGTGTATTGGTTTTGTTGAAGAATAAGGGAGAAGAAGCTAATGGTGGCCGGTGCTTGTGGCGGTACTCTGACACTGTGATTCACTTTTCAGATTCTCTTCTGATCTGCTTTGGAACAGTTATCACAACAGCATTGAAAGATAAAATTGTTTAAGGCTTCTATAAAAAAAATTGTGTGTAACATTTTTCATCTGTAAACAAATTTCTCTGCTTAATTGAGTAAAACCCAAGCAGGTATGCATTTTAACCAATGAATTAATACATTGAAATTTTATATTTCCACTGAGTCTGTCTGAAAGGCAGTCATGGGAACAGAATTCTGTCACTAAGATCTGTCTCCAGGGACCACAGTTGCACATTTTGGAGCTGTCTCTAGGCCACCCTTGCAATCAATATTTACTGTAATTACAAATGAAATGAGGGAGTCTTCAAGTGGCGGGTACATTTAATAACTTATCATAATAGCATAGCAATCAATTGAGGATTAATCAAAACTTTTTAAACTGGTGTTGAATTGATTTAATGATTTACACTTCGCTAAGTGCTGTATGCCTGTTGACAATAATTTGCTTAAAAAATTGCATTGCAATTTCCTATTAATTGCACATGGTATACTTCAGAGTGACAGTGAAGATATTAAAATATGAGTAACAGATGTGATGTTTCCTAGTGGAGCATGATATCCCATATATTTTCCTCATCTTCTTATTTATCTGCAGATGAAGCCTTTGCCTTTTAAGAAAAGAAAATCCACTTCTTCTGTGGATTATTTTTTATCCAGGGGGCTGAACAGCTCACCTTTGCCTCATAAGTCAGTAAGTGAAGAATAGCCAAACATAATGGCTATATAACATAACATTATTGTTACTGTAGGATTATTAAGTTTTAATCTGGTCTTCTGAATTTTAGGCATGCAACACAGCACTTGGAGTCTGAGCTATAGATACTTGGAGGTAAAAAGTACATTTGCATCTATGTCAGTGGGTTTTGGAGAGAAATCCTTTGTAGCTACATTCTGCCAGGGATTTCAGATGTGGCCAGTTAATCGTGCTCTTGTCCTAGGTTTATTGTCTATTTGCCTAGGGAAATTCTGTTTCCACAGGTACAATTCTTGTACTGATCAGGAATGACAGTGTGCGTAGACATTCTCTATCCTGACTTCTTACACTACTGTTGCCGCCCTTGCTCTGCCTCCTCTTAGCTGCTCCATGCAAAAACTCATCTGTCTTCTGTGCCATGGGGTGATACAGCACCTGAAGAGAAACCAGAGTCCTTGAGGTTTCTCTAAGAGCAGTTACTAATTTTGGAGATCCAGTGATGGGGAGGTGCTAAGCATGCTTCCCAGCTTTGTTTTGCTTCTCTTGCAGCATCTGAAACATTGCCTCAAGAGTGGTGTCTTGGTTAAAGACTTTAAAGAAATTTTCTTTAAGTCATTGCTAAATCACCTTGAATTAGATTTAGTCTAAGAAAAATTGCATGTCTTTGCTCAGGAGTAAGTATGACAAATGTGAGATTTTGAAGGATTTTTTTCCCCACATATT
This sequence comes from Merops nubicus, assembly GCF_000691845.1. Lineage (NCBI taxonomy): Eukaryota > Metazoa > Chordata > Aves > Coraciiformes > Meropidae > Merops > Merops nubicus. The sequence goes on from NW_008598070.1 coordinate 28,652, forward strand.
TAAGAAAGGAAAAAAAAAAAACAAACCTCAACCCCCCAACCAACCATTAGAAACATGTTTTAAAAATACACTTTATTTTTCTACTGGTGATGGTTGCCTGTGCATTTGCTTCTTTGCTCACCTGTCAGAACGTTTGAAAGAAAACATGTGAGAGAAAACAAGTTTGATGAAACCCTAGGAAATACAAGCCACTTCAGTTTCACTTTCCTCTTACTTTTCTCCATAGACCTACTGAGAATGAAAATGCCCTCTAAGCCATGTATCTAATCTGGCTGGTGTCCCAGAAAAACCAATAGAGAGTATAGTGGAGTGTTACCTCCCAGGGAAGGCTGCAGAGGACAACTGGCTCTAGGAGACCCTGCCTGGACAGGGGGCTGGTACAGATTACCTCCAGACGTCCCTGCCAACCTCAGGCCTTCTGTGATATCTTTGCCAGTGTGGTTGCCCCTAAAGTAGAAGGGGTAAAGTAGCTGTACTGATAAGGCACTCTTAATGTAGACATCACCTGTTGTAACATTTTTCATGGCATGCTATACTGTACCTTCTCCATCTGTACTGCATTGCAGTTGCTGCCTTGTCCTGGCAAAGATTTAAGCACAAAGTGAAGACACTGTGCGGAAGGCTGCATTTTGATTATCTGTATGTTCATTGGTCTGGGATTTAATAGAGCTTCTTGTATTAACACTCTGGAAATTTGGTAACCACTGAGACCCAAGAAAGCTTAAAAACAAACAAACCAAAAAAAGTGCCTACAGGTGAGAAACTTTTGTGAAATTCTTATTCTATATGCATTTATTGTACATTTGATCTTGGCAAAAGTATTTCTGGAATTATTTTTTTTTGTTTTTGCAGCTGTGTGGCAAGTGTAATCTATTAATGTGAAAAACAATAGCTTTTGTTCATAGCTGTAATACTGTTCTAAAAACAAGCTTGCTAGCTTCTGTCAAAATAGAACCCAGAAATACCTATTTAGTAGCTTTCATTTTGACAAATCAAAAAAACTTCATGTCATTTAAATGAAGTGCTTTTCACTCCTATCCTCTTGCATAGGATAAACTTCACTAGCTGAGCATTATCAAGATGAATTGTTGCAAGTTCATGCCTTTTGTAGTGTCCTTAAGGTCCTAAGTAAAGTTGATCTTAAACTGACCAGCTATTTTTTGGAAATGAACAATCAAAATAGAAACATATAGATAGTAGTTACAATGAGACCTTAAAATAGAATTTATTGTAGTAGCAAATTGACCTTGTTGACAGTCCAGCTGCCTCTCATAAAACCTTCTGCAGATTTCTCTGGGTGTCTGGGATGAATGAGTTGTGGAAGTTTTGTGTTTGTGTCCTTGATGCCTGGCTGGGTGTAATGCTGTCTGGAAGAGTGAGAGGAGCTACAATGCTTCCTCTCCACTCCTGACACCTCTGAAGAGGACCTGCCAGTGTGGGGGTTATCCACATCTGCAAATTGTATCCAACTGCTGAATGATGCCAGGGTAGATGGCAAGGAGGTGGAAGGAAAGGACCTGACTGCAGTCCCTTCCTAGGTGCATTTTCCTTGATTGTGATGCCTATCACCTTGTTTTTATCAGCAGTCTTTAGTTTGCCACATGAACCGTCCACATGTCTGTTGTTGTGTGGGCTGTGCTGTTCAGTGCAATCTCCTGTCATGGTCGGCATGGAGCTTGACGCCGAGCACGGACTCGTGCAGCCCTTCAAAAACATTGTGTTGACTGCGATATCAGAGACGCAGGAGAAAAGCCTATCACTCATCACTAATCTTCTGTGTAGGTGGAGATGAGGCTGCAAACCATAGTCCAGGAATGATCAAAAAACTTCAGGGCCTTGAGACAGCTGGTGAGGGAATCTGGGGCATGCGGTATTTTTTCCTCACTCCTTCCAGTTGTGGGCAGTAACACTGGAAGAAAGAGATGGACACAATCTATTAATACATGGCTCTGGTTTATATAACTGCCACAATTGTATTTTATTTTATTTTATTTTGATAATGGGGTGGCCTATGTGGCACCAGGCTTCCTGGCATCTGTTGGGATTCACCTTTCTCAAAGGGTGAAGAGGGTCTTTGGTCAGGAGCTTGCAGGGCTCATTGGCAGGGCTTTAAACTAGACTTGAAGTAGGAGGGGGATAATACCAGGCTTGCCTCTGACAAGATGTGAGATGACACATTGTGGTAGAGAGACAGGGTGCTAGTGTGGGCCCTGAGCTTGTTGCTCTGAGGCATGCTGGGGATGAAGTAGGAGGGGGATAATACCAGGCTTGCCTCTGACAAGATGTGAGATGACACATTGTGGTAGAGAGACAGCTTGTTGCTCTGAGGCATGCTGGGGACACTGCAGAACACTTGAAGTCTTATGGAGGTGAACCATGGGCTCCCAAAGTAAGAGGAGCCAATGGGGAAACATCAGTGAAGCACCCCAAAGGCATTAAGGGGAGTTGCTCTAAGACGGTGACACAGCTGAGAGCCCAGATGAAGTGCCTCTACACCAATGCATGCAGCATGGGCAATGGGAGCAGCTGGAAGCCACCATGCTGCTAGAAAGCTACAACCTGATTGCCATTACTGAAACATTACTGAGGCTTGTAGTGATAGAACCAGGGGTAACGGATTCAAACTGGAAGAGGGTAGATTTAGATTAGATGTAAGGAACAAATTCTTCACTACAAGGGTAGTAAGACTCTGGAGCAGGTTGCCCAGGGAAGCTGTGGATGCTCCATCACTAGATATGTTCAAGACCAGGTTGGATGGGGCCTTGCACAACCTGGCGTTTGCCTATGGCAGGGGATTGGAACTAGATGATCTTAAGGTCTCTTCTAATCCAAACCATTCTATAATTCTATGACTGGGGAGAAGCCTTGGTTATGAAATGCCGTGCAAACAACTCAGTCATTTCACCCTTTCAAGAACTAATACCACTCATCTTTTCCTCAAATACAGTCATTGTGGGCTTTTTTCTTCATACTTCCTTTATCCATTTTTATCATACATAGAAAAAAGCAAAATTTAAGTCATCATTGTCTAACTGGGTAGTCAAAACAGGACTTTATTCAGGCATTTTCAGATATGAGTGTATGTTTTCTAATCTTTGATACTGTTTTTATAGAAGAAAAGCACACTGAGATGAACAAGGTAATTTTTGAGGGAAAAGGGGGAAAAAAGAAAAGTTTTCGATTTCCCAAATCCTTTTGTATGTGATATTTTTTTTTATTCTTTTGTAACACCATGTACCAAAAATTGTCCTTTAACACAAAAGTAATCTTATTTTGTAGCCTTCAAGGGTAAAACTATTTGCAATAGCAAAACATTTTTTTAAAAATGGAAGCATAGGGGTTGAGAATGTGACAGTACAATAGTGTATTGAGGTAATATTTTGTGGATTAAATGAATAAAGAAATACACAATTGGATAGGACAGATTAATGCGATGAATCTGGCACATCTAAGAGTGTGTGCTTGAATCACAAAGATTTTGACAGTTTAATCTTTTTTTTTTTTTTTAATCTTTGTGCTTCACAGAGAAGATATTTTAATGTTCCAAACGTACGAAGTACCCCAATTTGAGAATTATGTCATATTATATTCAAAATAGTAACTCGTACATTGTTCTGGCTTTATAAGGCTAAAAAGTAGAAAAAAAAGTTGAGCTCCAGACTTTAGTGAAACGGATGAGAAGATTGATAATTTAGAAATAACCAAAAGTCACTGGCCTAGTATAAAGATTTAGCATTTTCTTCTGCATACGTATTTATTATTCAATATTAATAGTTAACTTAAAAGTCTTTGCATGTGCTTTCAAAGTATATCCTGGGGGTCTGTGAATCACAGAATATTAATATAGGTTTTTCAAAAAGTAAAAAATAAAAAGAATTAAGGCAAATGTTCAGAAAAGAACAGAGTATTCAAATTTTGCTTCAGTTGTTTTACTGCTGTCTCAGGACCTGTGGCATAGTTCCTTTATATACTAAATTATTTTGTCTAATCTGTTTAATTTTTGTCCTCTTTAATCATAATATTTGAGCATCACTGGATAAGCACACAGTAATAAAATGAAAACAGTTGTAAAGATGGTTCTTGGTCGTAGTTTAGTTCAGCAATAGTAAGTCATGCTGAGGTGCCAAATACTAGTGCTGTATGTACCAAGTCTTGGGTAGGACCGTGCAGTAGTGGGGAAGCATGACTGACATGCACGCAGATGTTCCCAGAACATCTTTCACAGATCTGTTTCAGGGGCTGATAGGTTGGAAGTACTGGTGACTTGAGATTCACCCCTACTTTAAATTTTGTAGAGACATGATCAGGTTCATGCCTGCCCTGCTATTGATACCTATGAGAACCAATGTAGAGCTAAATTAGTGTGCCTGCAGCATAGATAAACTCTGAAAAGAAAATTCAGTGAAATGCTGCCCTGACCAAGTTGACCAGGGGTTTCCACTGGGAAATGGTTTGCAGCAGCATATGAGAAAGAGAAAGGAGCGTTTTCTGCTGACCTCCTTACGAGGAGTTTCACAATAACCATAGGCACAGAACTGTGTGGGCCTTTCCCTGTGTCAACAAGCCCTGCCTTCTGTTTGAAGAGGGTAAGTGTGCAGGTTTTTGCTACATTACTGAGACTTTGGTCATAGCATGTTGCAGATAAGGAACTCTTTATGCCACATCTTACATTTACCCCATGAATTTTGACTCCTTTACAGCTTAATTTATGGGTATTTAGGGAATGAGGAATGGCAGCAATTGGTTTTTAATTCAAACCCAAATAGTTTCTCTACTGCTTGTTAATTGTATATGTTCACGTAAAAAGACCAGAAAGGTGATGTTGACAGGAACTTGGAATAACCTTACTACACCCAGGGTCATAGGTGGTGAAGGTACAAATGGGATTAGGAGGACTGAACCGATGAATAAAAGAAATCGCCTTCTAAAAAAAAAAATAGTAGCGCTTTTTTTTTTTGTAGCCTAGGGTTAAACTTTTGATTTCCCATTCCAGCTGATGACATTTTAGGTTTAATCTATGCCCTGTTTTCACTGAACATAAACATTTATTCTTTTTCTGGTGCACAAAATACTTCTGCGCCCAGTCTGTGGCTCATGGGGAAGTTATTTGACCAGAAATTTGTAGCTTGCTCAATACAGAAATAAGAACGTCTTTCAACATTACTCATTTTGAGAAAATTTAATGAGAAAGTAGGAAAATACGTCTAAAAGAATGTATGTGAAGTCCTGGAATTTCTCTGTATGAAAAAAATCCACCATAGGCTTGGCACACACAAACAGGAATATTTTAGGTTTCTGTTTTGAATCTTCTTAAAGCATATTTGTCAACTACCAAAGTGTTTTTTGCTTTTCAGTTTCCTTTAAGTGCATGAGTGTTCTTTTAATCACAAGCTGGCTGCTCATGGCATTCCCTTAGAACACTTGCTCATCTGCTTCCTAAGTTAGGATCAATAACTTCATAGATAATTAAACTAACCACGTCTTAAAGATAGATGTCATCTATATACTTTACACTCCCACCCTCCCGCTCATCCTTTTCAGCAGCCTCTGTTTACGCTAATCTGCCAAGTTGAATATGAATACATCAGTGCCAGAATGCCTGGCCTTAGCCAGGGAATGAATGATCCTGTGCAAACAGCTGCACTACAGGCATTGTAACTTCATAGCTTGAAATGCAGGCATGTTATAAGTATAACTAATAGCAATATAAATGCATTTCTTAAAAAGTTACACTTAAATATGAGCCTAGCTGTTGTTCTGATGGTTATTTGCTTGGAGTTCTTTCAAAAATTCTGAAATATTTTTGAGACTTTAAAACTAGTATACATTAATGGTATTTTTTTTTATTACTTTTAGATAAAATGTTTGACTTGTAATTTATATGAAACCACAACTAGATGATTGCCACGAATGTGTAACCTTCAACAGCTAAACTGATCTGAGATTTATAATTCTTATAAAATGTGACATAGTTCTGCAGCAAAAGACATTAAACTGGTGTAAAAGATGCAGTCTATACTTAGAAAAAAAAAATGTGCGTTCATGGTTTAGTGGGTTTGATCTAATTCAGCACAGTTAGTGTGCTTGTTATATGTACCTATAATTGCTCCTGAATTGTGTATTTCAGTTTCCCTGGGATAAGTTATGTTTTGTGTATAGATACTCCTAGTAGAAGATAAAGCCAATACATTCCCTCTTACTGCAATTCCTGTGTGCTTTAGTTTTCTACTTCATGAAGTTTAACTTTGTCATCTCATGTTGCCTCAAATGTAGTTTCCAGGTCTGGATTTGCTCTGTTAAATATTGAGAGGTGTTAAAAACAAGGATTAGACAGCTCTCTGAGGGGTCATTTATAAAATGCAGATTATAGGTCCTTTGGTTATGTTTTGGAAGAGTATGCGTGTTAACATTTATATCTGCAAAAGGTTAGGAAAGACCGTTCGACAGATCAAAGAAAGTTTGATGTTCAAAGCCCAGTGATATTAATTGGTGGGGGGAAGAACATTTCTATGCTTCAGTGTGAAAGCTCTGAGTCAGCGATGGCTAGTCAGTGACATTTCATTTTTGTATAACTCGCTGTGATGCCTAAGATTTCTGGGGAAAAAATATTGCATAAGGCTGAGATTATGCTTAAAAGGCAGTTGTATACTTACAATTTTGTCTCCTTCCATAGTGAAGACTGCTGCTTCTAAAGTACCCTGAAGCATGGTAGGCTTTTATAAGTAAAGCTACAAGTCTGTTTACTGTTTGCAAAAAATGAGACACTAGTAGGATAATTCTTTCAAAGGTCAGTATCTCTCCTGGAGGATATCCTACTTGGCTTCTCTGTAAAACTTTTTTTTAAAAGAAATCAGAGTAATTACTATACAGGCCATGACGAAAGACCTTGAGTTGTTGTTTTAGTACTTAAAAGAAAAAATGACAAATGAATCAGAGTATAAATTAACAAGAAGTTTTGATTTAGAAAATAGTAAGAACTTATTTTTGGTCAAGACAGTATGTGTCTTCATATGTGTAGACATGTTAGTATTATTTTTTTTTAAGATATTGCTGTCCCCAAAAACCATTCAGGAACAAGTCACCAAATGAAAAGGAAAATGTTTAAAATATTTAATAACTGTGTGCTCCTGCTGGTCTAGTGCATCTTGTTTAGTAGTGAAACCATTTTTAATATTGTAGAATAGTGAAACTGAAGCAAAACCAATTTGTATAAATCTCCTTATGAATATATATTAGAACATTCAAATGTAATGTGGATATTCTTACATGATAATTATGTGGTTGTGGCAAACTTTTATTTTACTCATAGTTAAATCTTAATACAGTCATTTTGGACCTAAGCTCGTGCTGGGGGAGGTTGTTAGTGGTTTGGGGCGGAAGGGCATCAGTTTTCTCTGTAGCAGCTGCCCTACTTTGCTCATTTCTAATTCATTTTTCTGCCCTACCAGCTTCCTGGCAAACCATATTTTAGTAAAATGATAGTACCGTAGTAACTTTCTAGACACTTTCTGGCATAAAGTACTGAACTGTTAGCATTGTCCTAATGGATTTAATTGAAGCAATTGAAAAGTTTCTAATTAGTAAGCAACTTTAATGCAAGTGCTCACAGGTTTTTAATAAATGTGCAAGTAATATACAGTAAAATATTCTTGTGATTCTCAATATCATCATATTAAAGGAAAGCAATAAATAAATTAAAAATCAAATTAATAACTTTAAAAAATCTTTCTTATATATTGTATTAATGAAGTTAATAGACATCTGTTTACCCATGTTATAGCCCTGCCATTACTGATTACCCACTTCTGGCAAATTATGTGCAGACAAGGAGTTTTTCCCTGAGACCACTGTGTTTCAGAATGGTAGTGTTAGTATGTTGTTAAGGGGGAAGGCATTTGAGCAGAGCAGGGATTCCCAGGCTTGTCTTGGATAGGCTTGGCTCTTGCTTTTGACATCTCTCCAGAACAGCTGCTGCTGTCTTTGCATCTACCTTCTCCCATCTTGGCTGGCTTAGTGGGCTGGCCTCGCTTCCCTTGCCTATACCCTTGCTGCTGTGCAACATGCACCCCAGAATAATTTGCTCAATGGAGTTTATTGGCATAGTGGTCCATTGCATTCATCCTCTTGCATTTTGATACTGTTTTATTCTGATATGACCAGCAGTAGCAGTTGTAGCAGTTGAGACCAGCTGAAAGCAGCTCTAGGGCTGGAACAGAATTACTACACTTTGATAAATCAAGAAGTAGAGGGGAGAAAACATGGTAGTATACTTTCTCCCCCCCAGCTTTTCTTGCTCCTTATTTTGTGACCTCACTTAAGCCAGAGATTTTCCTGTAGATTTCTGTGACAGCATATACATTAGGATTAAACATTTAAACAGTAAAATTAATCTCAATGTAACATGAGGTACCTAGCTCACCCTCTTCTAGTTTGTAGGCTCCATGTAGAAGTTTTGTTTTATACCTGTTCCCTACTTGAAATCCTCATCAGCTTTTGCTTTCTCAGTAGTGAGTGGTTCCAGCTGTTTATATATAAATTATATGTGTTTTCCCCCCATTGGGACTTTGTAACATTCAAGAAGTGATAGCAAAACTGCTTAGTTTTCCCCTTATTATGGATGAACTGCTTCTTTAAGGCAATAATTTAATCAGTTTGGACATGTCAATGACAGTGCAACATTTTTCAAAGTACCTTGTCAAAGTTACTCAATACTCTTCTCCATGAAGTCCCCTTTACTAATGGAAATACTTTCCTTAACAATGGATAAACTGAAGAAAACTATTAACTGAGGTGATGATGATTCAGGCTAGTAAAAGTCAGTTTGGTTAAAAAAGTAGTGCCACTGAAATACCTGCCTTGCGATACAGATAGGACTAAACTCAAATATTCTTTCTGATAAGGGGAATTTTCAGTTACCTTCTTGTGTCAGAAATGGTGTCTGGGTCTCAACATTACCCTTCTCCCTTCCTGCACTTGGCAGCAGATGTTGTTGCACTGAAGAGTGTCAATGGCATGTTAACAATTCCCAACATTTTTTTGGCAGCTAAATACTATCATTTCATATTGGGTCACTGGAGAAGGCTTCTAGGAGCCTTCTGGGATTTGATTACTAGTTTGATTTGGAATCCTTTTGGGACAGCTGATTTGTCAGAGGGCATAGTTGCCTGTAACAGAATTGGAAGGAGTGTTATGGGGATGGGGGTGGGGGAGAGCCATATTTCATTTAAAACTGATAGTAGTGATACTGGATGCTGGAAATTGATAGTATGAGCTAGGGAGGGTATAGGGAGGGAAAGAAAGAAAAAATCCTGCTGTTTGATTAAAAAAAACCCCAACTATTTTAAAAAAAACTATTTTCTTCTGCAATATATGTTAGGTAGGCTTCAAACAAAGGGCCAATTTGTTTGAGATATGGGTTTAAAGTAGTTGCAGATGTTATATGTGACCTTTAGACTTGGACTTATTTTTGCACTTGTATAGCGACACCATTAAAAAGAACTTGGAGCTTTTACTAAGAGTGTAATATTTGGACTTGTCCTTTAAAAGCCACCACCGTCTGCAGCATTATTTGCCAAAACTCTGAGAGCTTAAATAACACCAACACCTGAAATTATAGTCTTGTGTGATAATTTGACATTGCACTAAATGTGGATGATGAAACATGGGGGTGTACAGCAACATGTCAGTGTGATAGTATGCTTTCAGCATTGGTTTCAGCTGGTCTAAGGGTATTTGCCAGGTGTGTTTGGGGTGAGGGGCTCGGCTGTGTCCTGTGGTGGGGCTGCTGGGGCTGGCTGTGTCTGGCACCGGGCAGCCCCTGCTGACCCTGCCGCTACCAGCACGCCATCGCCTGCACCAGGTACAACCTGCACAGGCCTTCTGTCACTGATGGGGGAGGTCGTTGCCTCCAGCCTGCAATGCCTCCTGCTCCCAGAACTCCTGGCCTGGCGTTCTCTGGTGCTGGCCGAGGCGATCCCTACGCTGTGGTAAGTCTCTCCCACCCGCTGTGGTGGCAGCTTGCCAAACAGCGCCCCCCCCCGCCCCGGTACCTCAACAGGAGGGGCGCGTGGGCCAGCCTGCTGCGGCTTCTCGGCCTGTACTTGCCAGGCGGCAGTGATCTGCACTGATGCTAACAGATGTTGGCCCTGGTGGCCTTCTTGTTCGTCTCCAGAAGTGGGGAAGAGCAGAAACAGAAGGACTAGTTTTCAGCTGGAAAAGTCCCTGATCTCACTGACATCATGGCTTTGTGAGTGATCCCAACTGCCTGGGCTGGGGGCCTTGCCCTGCGTGGTGGCAGTTCAGAGTTAGGAGCGTTCCTGCCAGCAGCAAGGGCTGCTTCCAATGACCCTGCTAGGGCTGGAGCAGTTTGCCTCACAAGGGCATTGATCCCTCCATCTCCACATGCGAGGTAACCATTCTCCAATTAAGACATTTTACATCTGGAGAATCTCCATGGATGAGTTTTGAGTTTTGTTCTACCTGTGTTGCTAGAGTTGGCAGTGACTTTTGTACAGTGTTTCTCTTGCCAGTTGGCGCTGAGGTGTTTCTGAAGATGTTGCATTCACTTGTTGAGCATTTCTCCACTGGATTTTCGAGTCTGAATTTCAAAATAAGCCTTCTGGAAGACCAGAAGAATTCCAGACCTAGTTAAAAGGGATGATTCTGGTTTTCTTGCAGAGATAATGCTAGGACAGGACTTTAAAGAATACTTGTCACTATCAGGCTGTGTGTTTGCATAGGTGTAAACTTCTGTTTGCACGTGTTTGGCCTGAAAGCATATCCCCATTTTCACTGCAATGAGTTACTCTGTTATAAACACAGAATTATATTACAACTGAATATAAAGGTTCACATCACATTTTAGTCAGGGGGACATGCAGATATTTCCTTGTGGCTGCAGCATGAGTTATGCACAGGCACTCATATAGATGCTTTGTTTCTTTATACATCCATTAATCCAGATTGCCATTAATGTTACCTGAGATCTGCTTTGGAAAGGGTTCAGTTTTAGAGGAAAGTACAATGCTGCAGTGGCAATGCTTTTCTTTCCGTGCCCACTGGCCAGATTGTTTTTATCTTGCATTGCTGGATCATGGTGTCAGGGCTGCAAAAATTTCCTAGAGTAAGAGTTAATATTATTTCATAAAAAATGATATATGGGTATTGAAATTGGACTAGTTCTGGTAATACAGTCTTCTGAAAATTGCTTGTTTATAACATACTCAGAGAATTCTGTATGTTTAAAATGTTAGACTCTAGTTAAAAAAAAGCAGGAAATTTAATGTTTTTTTAAAAAACAGTATTTGCAATGTGATGGATTTTTTTTTTTTTATGACAACGGCTTTGAGACCAAGACTGCAATTTGTTTGAAGTTTATTGGTCAGTATGAAAATTTACTGTGTTTGTCAAGTTATTTTTCAGGGGTATGAAGTTCAAACTTTGCAAATTTAAATATTTAGCATTGAGGTTGGAAGCCAAAGTACTTCCTATGAAAAATGTTATAACTCAAATTGTAAGCACGATTCATTATTCCAGCATTCATATGGGTAATTTTTATTCTATTTATGTGATTAATTAGTGCTTGCTATGTTCCAGGAAACTGCAGGGTGCTAAAATGAAGACAAAATATTTTATGTTTATTGATTTAAGTAATTTATTTAAATATATTGGATTAATTGAAGGAGAAATTACTTGGATATCCTGCAAGCATAATAATTTACTTGATCACATTGTTTTGATCCATTATTCTTCGACATATGTTTATATGTTTGTTAAATTATTAATGACTTATTCAGATGTCTGCATGCTTTGACATTCTTTGGAATAGTGAAATTGCTGCATATTGAAGTGGGAAAACAAAGCTCTTCCAAAGCTTGTCAAATGCAAGTGCAAAGTTAGAAATTGGAGCTGCTTAATGATTTACACATGAGAAGTTTGTCAAACATTAAAAATTTAGAGGCGCATATGATTACTTAAAAATAATTTTGAAAATCCTTCTACAACGGTAGGGCAAAACCTCTGACTGGAACTGCAAGGTGCTACAGTCACTCGAAGTGATGATAGCTTAGCTTAATTTCACCAATTCTGAGCTTGCATGCTTAACAAAATCCTAGTACCATAAAAATGGAAAAAATCAGTTTTAGGCTGCCTGTTGATCTGTATAAAATTTTTTGTTACAGTTCTGGAATCCGATCATCGTTTCTTTAGCTAGCTTTTAGCTAGCTTTTTTTCTTTGTGTATGAGAGATGTTTTTCATCAAAAAGGAATGTATTTTCCTTCAGATGTCATACAGATGCACATTTGACTTATTTTGGTTTATTTGCATTTGTATCCTTCTTAGTTTTCTAGTATGTTTCTATTTCTGGTCAGTAATTGTTTTCCATCTTGAAAGAAAGTAGTTCCTTGTGTGCCTGACTGCACCTCATCAGAGGCCTCTTCACTTTTTTTCCACCCACTTGACTTAAGACTATATTGTTTTGTTGTTGTTTTTGTTTGTTTGTATGTTTTCCCCTCAAATATGTTTTCCACTCAAGTACTTCTGTTTACCTTGATAGATTAGCTGTTAAACTCTTTGCTATCACACCAGTGACTTCGTGAGGGAGTTCTTTCAGAATTTTGGGGTGAAAGCTATCATGGTTATTCAGGTAGAGCTGATTTTTGCCCTTAAAGGTTTGCTTCCTCTGTGGACAATCTGATTTCCAGGTCTGTACATTCATTTCAGTCTTGGGTTTTACTGCTTGTTTGAAGTAATTATTTTTGTCTGGTAATGAGAAAAAGCAATTACTCCAAATCTAGGGTCACATCGAGATTAATTAGTTAATTAATGTTACTGTATATTTCACTGTTACATGGCTAAAGGAGAGGTGGAAGAAGAAAAGCCTGTGTACCTGTTACAGTGCAGATGCTTACAACATGTACTAACAGGATCACTGCAGAACAGGAGGTAGTGGGGAGCAACTGTGACAGAAGAAAACACTGGGGAAAAAAGTAGGAGCAGAAAAGGAGCTGAGTTGTTTGGAAGTGTAAAGGAGGGAATGGCTCATTGACAGCTTTAAAGCTTCAGTTGTTTATTCACAAGAGAGATGTACTCTCAGTTTGGGCATCACTGAGAAACAGACAGAATCATCATCGTTTTGCAGAACAGATGCTGAAGCTCAATTTTAGAAGCAGAACCACATTGTCTTCTGTATGAGAGTTGAGAACAGTTTAAGAGGCAGAATTATCCCCTTAAAACAGCTCTGTGCATTGCTGGATTGAAAGACAGCAGGATTGTAGTATTGTCCCTGTGATGTTATTTATTCAGCTCTCCACCTTTGTGTCTTGCCTCGTCTTAGGTCAGAGTTGCTGCCTTCTGCTGTGGTCAGGGGTTTTGTGTTGGAACCATATAACATACTTTCTGTTGCCTGAACGATAGTTAATAGTAGCAATATTATTATTGCTGTGACTTGATAATGTTTGCTATGTTTCAGTCCTTTGTTGACATTTCAGTCATTTCCGTTCTTAGTTGGTGGAGCGATTTGTCTGGTTAATTCCGATAACGAACGAGACTCTGGCATGCTAACTATTTACGCGACCCCCGAGCGGTCGGCGTCCAACTTCTTCGAGGGACACGTGGCGTTCAGCCACCCGAGATTGAGCAATAACAGGTCTGTGATGCCCTTAGATGTCCGGGGCCGCACGCGCGCTACACCGACTGGCTCAGCTTGCGCCCACCCTCCGCCGGCAGGCGCGGGTAACCCCTTGAACCCCATTCGTGATGGGTATCTGGGATTGCAATTCTTCCCCGTGAAGGAGGAATTCCCAGTAAGTGCGGGTCATAGGCTCGCGTTGATTAAGCCCCTGCCCTTTGTACACACCGCCCGTCGCTACTACCGATGGGATGGTCTAGTGAGGTCCTCGATCGGCCCCGTCGGGGTCGGCCCTGGCCCTGCCGGAGCGTCAAGAAGACAGTCGAACTTGACTATCTAGAGGAAGTAAAAGTCGTAACAAGGTTTCCATAGGTGAACCTGTGGAAGGATCATTATTTTTTTCTCTAGGTGACCCTGCTCTGGCAGGGAGGTTGGACTAGATGATCTTTCGAGGTCCTTTCCAACCCCTATGATTCTATGATTCAGGGTTGTCAAAGTGAAAATATGTTGGGCTCATATTGTGTGTTCACTAGTGTGAATTTATTGACGATTGTTTTCAAACTCCTTCCCTCAGGATTCACACTTAGACCCTGAAGCTTCTAAAATCCTTATGAGAGAAGAGAAATTTTAGTTGTGGAATATATAGTCTCTTCTTCTGAGATGCTAGGAATTACTACAGAGTTTCATATGGTACCAAGACTTACTATGCATTTAAGATTTGAAGCATTTCCTTGCTCTTCTAGCACATTAAAACAAAAGAAAACAAAACATAATTGCTACTGGCCTGACTTAATAACATAGTTTTAACCTGAGGGCTGATTGAACAGTTAATGGAACCATCAGATGAATTTTTATTTAAAATGAGATGCTCATTAAGTTGAGGAAGCATTCCTTTCACTAAAGCTGCTTGCCTTTGTGTATAAAATGCAGAGGTTGGTTGGTGTTGTGTTTTGTTTTGTTTTTCCCCCATGTTTTTTTCAAATGCCTGGAAGTTTGGTGTTTGGTGTTCATGCTAGTTAACCAAATGGTTTCCCTCAGAAAACTGGAACATGGGAACATGTGGCTTGGTGATACATGTGGATATAATATAAACATATTTTCTTGAAAATCTATGTTAGCTAATGACACAGTAATGGTTTAAACAATGTTTACTTAAAAAAAAAAAAAAGGCAACCCCCACAAAAATCCAAAATCCAAAGCACTACAGGTAAATGACATATCAACAGTTAAAAATGAACAAACACCCTCCCCCCTCCACACACCCCAGAACTGGGAATGTTACAGGATTTAAATAAAACTAAATAGTTTTGAGGTGGGATTTTTTTAGTTTACTCTGGAAACATTTGTGGGTGAGAGGATGTGGTTTGAGTTTTTTTTGTTGGGTGGTCTGTTTGTGTGTTTTTGTTTTGTTTGGTTTTTTTTTAAATTTTGTAGTTCACTCTTGTAGTTTTAAGTGAGTATATATATATATAGGATCGATAAATGCAATAAATTTGTGTTTATTGATTTATTCAGAAATGAGTGTGGCAGATCCTGGTCTGTGTAATGAAGGTGAAATTTCTTTTTAAAATGATTGGTACAAAGATTTTTCTTTTAAATGTGAAGCAATACTACTGGGCTGTAAACTGTAAATAAATATCACCTTCTGTTTTTTACATAAAATTCTACTTTAAGTATCAAAAGAATTAATTATAAGGACACAACTTCATTATGAGTTATGGGAATGAGGACCATGACTGGGCTGGGTTCCCTCATCTTTTTATTTCCCTTTCATCCATTTGCTATGGCCAGTTCAGAAGCAGATTGTTTGATTTATAATGGCTATTTTTGGCTTCTGTACAAATAAGCAGAGCCAAGGTGAAAACATTTCAGGAAAGGAACAAGAGAAAATTGAGTATTCGGCTTGTTAGGCCAGTTGTGAGTGCATTGAGGAGAGTTTAGTTTGGCTCCCTGAAGAGACCCAAAATAGGGAATTTGATTTGGGCTGTATTGTAAGCAATTTAGAACTTATGGTAGAGAATTAAGTGGTTTATATGGACCGTGAGATGTGTACCAGTTCCGTAGAGAGAAAGACGAAAGTGAAGCATTTAAAGCACTGAAAAAGCCCTCATGACTTTATGCTGCAGGGGTGATAATGGCTTGTCACACTGAGGTTTCTGAATAAAATAAAGCTGTTAATAAATGACATGGGTGATAATTTGGTGTAGTGTTCTAGTTACACATTTGTATCTTTCTGCCTCTCTTGCAGATTAGAAGGGACTGTTGAACATTAGTGGTAACAAGATGCATCTCATAAGCATGCTAATGGCTTATAACATTTATAGGTGCAATTTGTACCTGTCTCTCAGTGGATTGGGAAAGTAGTGCATGAGGAACAGATCGTTAAGCACCAGTAGCCAAGCTTTGCTAATTAGCACATCTTCAAGTGCCAGATCTCTTTTGTCCACTAAGAGAGAATGTAAATTATGCTTATTTCCCCCTTGATCTTTTGGGCTTCTGGAGCAATGTGTCTCTCTGACTGGAAGGCAGGGGTGGCAGATTTGTAGTTTTCAGTTCTCATGATTAATTGAAAAGCATGCATGGTTTATTCAAAAAGCAGGGATGCTGCCAAGAAGGATCTAATTGGTTAAATAAATAACTGTAAGCTTTTATTGCTCAAAGCATTTTTATTGGAGGAGGCTATATCACCCTCCAAATCAGTAGCAGTTGATGACTGGTTTGCCAGAGGCTATTAATATTGTTTTTCAATCAATGGTAAATCGCTATGATGACTTATTTTGCTAACTTGTAGCTCACTTTATTTGTTCACGTGGTAATATGGTTTTGACTGTAAGAAAGCACTGAAAAATAGCATTCAAATTTCAGCTAGTTTTAGTCTGTTTTGCTTCTGAAGAAAAGAAATAATTTCTTTTGTTCAGAAGAGTGATCAAGAACAAATATTCCAGATACGGGAAATTAAAGGAAGGAAATACATTTTTGAGAACTGTTTGGCATAGGTGGGATTCCAAGGCAGATAGGCATAATGGATTTATTTAGAACTTTTCCTGTGAAGAAGAGGAGGAATTGGAATAGGATTTTTATGGTAAGTAGTATTCCTGTATCTCAACAGAGGTATGCACACCGGAGTGCAATGGCGTAGCATGGAACGGTTTTGAGCGAGTGCCCAGAAAAAAAAAAGGTGAAATAGGGTTTGATATATGCAAGGCACTAAAGATCTTAAAAATTAGTTTGAATAATGTTTCTTTATATTTATCTAGTTCTTGGACAGACAGCAAAACATCTTTGACTGCTTTCTTGCACAGAAGATAGGTAACCATCTAGTTACAGATATCAAAGAGCTATTGTGAATGCTTATGAAAACAGAGATATATTTCTGAGAAATACTAATTAAATAAAAATGCTCTTAATACCAGAAAAATCACAAAATCATAGAATCATTAAGGTTGGAAAGGATCTCTAAGATCATCGAGTCCAACCATCACCCAACACTACCATGGCCATTAAACCATGTCCCCAGGTGTCATGTTTACATTTTTTTTGAATGCCTCCAGGGATGGTGACTCCACCACCTCCCTGGGCAGCCTGTTCCAATGCCTCCCCCCTTTTTCAGTAAAGAAATGCTTCTGAACATCCAATCTAAACCTCCCCTGGTGCAACCTGAGCCCATTTCCTCTTCTCCTATTGCTAGCAACCTGGAAGAAGAGACCCAACACCCACCTCACTCCAAGCTCTTTTCAGGTAGTTGTAGAGAGCACTAGGATCTCCCCTCAGCCTCCTCTTCTCCACATTAAACAATCCCCGTTCCCTCAGCCATTCCTCATAAGACATGTTCCCCAGACCCTTCAACAGTACACGAGCTTTGTTGCCCTTCTCTGGACCTGCACCAGCACCTCAAAACCAGGACACCTTATACTGTGATGCCCAAAACTGAACACAGAACTCAAGCTGTGGCCACACCACTTCTCAGTACAGGGGCATGATATTATATTCTGCTATTATTCTAATAGCGTATGATATTATATTCTGATTATATTATTTGATATGGGTGGATGTTACTGTGGCTTTACTCAAACTAATGTTGTTATGAGGTTTTTATTTGGAACGTTAGCTTTTGTCTGGGGTGTGAGGTCTAAGTCAGGCAGCTGTGAGATGTAGTTCCTTTCTTCTCTTAAAAGATGTTCAAAATTCTATTTTTCTTTTGATTTTTTTTCTAAGTGGGCTATGCTGCAGCAAATAACTGAATCCCTTTCTTTCCCTGGAGCTATTTGAGAGTAAGGATGGATGAGTAGTCACTAAGAGATGGGTAAATGCAGTAGTAGGAAGGAATAAAAAAGCCAGGAACTTTTAATGGTGGAGAAGGACAAACTGTGCAGCAAGAGGAGACCTGACTGCATTTTAGAAAATCACAATATGGGAAGTGGGGGACCATTGTTCACTAATTCCTGCAGCAAAAGAATGGAGAAAAACTTGAAACTCGATGGTGCTCCAGACAGTGACCTCCTGGCACTTGCTGCTGCAGGAGGTTGTGGAGATAGAGTTTATCATACAGGGTCAAAAAGGTTTTGTCAAATTAATGAACAACAGGTCCATAAGTAGATACTAAAAATACTGCCCTCCAATATCTCTAGTTCAAGAGTTTCAGGTCCTGGAGGACTAGGAAGGAATAAGCTGTAGAACCTGGGCAGGCCTGTGATATTCCTGAGTTGCATCTGCTCAGCTGGGGAGACAACGGTGGGCTAGATAGACTTCTGGGCACACCCCATGGGGCATTCACTAACTGCTTAGAAGTAACAGTATTGACATGTGGAACATTTTTAGCATTTAAAGATTTAAGAGTTTGACTAAATCCCTCCCCTTTAACTCATCAGTGCAAAGGGAAAATCAAGTTCCCTCGGCTGGTGTCCATTGCAATTTCTTTTGTATCACCATAGCTCCTATCCTGAATTTGGGATTATCTTTGAGGGGATAGAACATAACAGTGCTTCTGTGTTGATAGGCTCGTAGTTTCCAGAGCAGACTCTTGGGATGACTGAAAAAGTGGATACGTCATATAACAGCCTGGAGGATATGCAGCCACAGGATACCCAAAGGCTGAGGGGCTGGGGAGGTGCGTGTGTGTGTTGTGCAGAAAAAAAGGGACTTTGTCCCTTTCTCTGCCTCTGCTTTGGTGTGTGTATGCAATAATACTGTTGCCCTGAGAAAGTACTGGAGGCTGGATAAATACTTTTAAGATTGAAGTAATAACAGTACATTTTTTTTGTGTTCCTATATCAATTTTTGTGCATTTCCCTTTTCATATAGTCCTTATAAACTTGGATGATTTTTTGTTTGCTTGTTTGTTTGTTTTCTCCCCTCCCCTTTGTTGCTAAGTAAAAAGCCTGAGAAAAACAAAAAGAGAAGGTGATTGCCTTGCCCATTTGTTATACTCTGCAATGGTAGCTAGATGTGTGGAGGGAAAACCAAGACTGCACTCTAATATTTTTTTTTTCTTAATACAAATGGCATACATTTGCTTATTATTATAAGGTAGCATTTTTAAAAAGAAATATACTTTAAATCACTTAACATTATTAGCTTTAGTTCAATAAAATGCTGATAAAGGTCCATTATTACATTAAGAATCAAGTCTGTTTTCCTCGTGAAGATCTAGTCAGGTTATAAAATATACAGTATTTTTTTTTTCAGTTATTTCCTTGGCTTTCATGAGCATGGCTACCTTTTCTACAAGACATTTATGAAGCTCACATTCCTAAGCTAATCTTAACTGGAAAAGTACCACATTGCCCGAGAGCAAGTGCAATATTGTTCTACTCAGAGTTGAGGTGAGATAACAATATCTTTTGCATTTTTAGTTTCTTTGTAATGCTTATAGGTGTATGATGTAGTTTTGTCAGTGGAAGAAAGGTCAACAAAACATAAGATAGCGTGCACAGGAAAAGTGGTAAAGGTAGAATTCATTCTGTGGGTTTCTTTAATATTTTTACCACTAACAGGTCTTTATTCAACATGTTCTTCTGGTTGTTACCTATGATGAAACAAGTCTTTTTTCTGTATGTTGTAAAGGTAGACAAATGAGTTAGCTACAAGTTCACGTTCCTTGCATGTTCGGCTTTCTTGTACTATGTGATCTAAAGCCTTGCAATCTTATAAAGAAATATACTGAATGAAACTGATAATTGTTTAAACAAATGGGTTTGGATTGTAAGTCCAAAAGACCATATTGTCTCAGCAGTCGAGTTGCTAGATGATCTTTCTGTGGCTTCTGAAATGAGCCACATACAATGAAACATTCTATAGCTGTTTTAAACTCTTGCAGTAGTCATTGGTTTTCATTTTAAGATTTTGGGTATTACAAGACTAGATGCACCCATGAAAGTAATTTCCAGGTCCTTGCAATTAGGACTTTGAGTTTTCTGCAATTCCACTCCAAGACGTTCTCATCATAATAATAAAGGTAAGAAGAAATCTTTAAACAGAAATGCAGAGATATTGTCACATCTCTGATCTTTTTTTTTAAAACTCAAACCCGGGTGGTTCACATATAGAAAAACTGCTGA
>NW_008598070.1:48867-50743 GCF_000691845.1 Merops nubicus
AAAAAGACTTTATCATCAGGAGGAATTGGATTGTGGATCCAGTGTGTAGCCTGGCAGATGTGTGTACAAAGCATTTCTATTGCTGTACCTGTACATCAAGGCTATTGGCTAAGGAAACATATCCCTCTTAAAGAGCAACAAAACATTCAGCATCTGTACTAACTTCTGGCCAGCTGGCACCTAGACCAGAAAAAAACCAAAAAGCCACGTAAACAAAAAATAAACTTTGTTGCAGCTTGATTCTTTGGAAGAAGATAGTGGGAACTTTCATTAAATAAATAATGAGAATGGAATAATTGGTGTGATAGTCATAGCAGCGATACTTTTGAATGTAAACCCCTTGAATTCAAACAAGTGATAATGGCATGCTGCCTATCCATATTTGCCCTGTAAACTTCATCGTGCTCTGTGATCTTTGTATTTGGAAATGCAGCTGATTATGATTAAATCTCTATTTTTTGTCTAACAGTTGGGCTTAGATTTTTGGGAAGGATCCTAAAAACCATATTTATCATCAGACTAAAAGGTGGCTGTGTAGATTTTATTACAGTAAGTATATTTTTACTTCATGATGTTTATTGCCTGACATTAAACACACAGCAGTTTTAAGTTTTTTTTTTTTTTTTTTTTTTTTTTTTTTTTCCAACCAGCTGCTAGTGAGAGGCAGTCCAGGTAGGACAACTTAGTGCATACTTTATGTGATTATTTTCTTTTTCTTGATAAAATGGGGAAAAAAGTTTTTTTCTATCACTTGTCCACCTCCCTCTTCCCAAATCATGTTAATGCTATTGACTTCTCCTTTGCAGAGCAATTCTTTAGTACTTGGCAGCTAATTGTTTCTGCCCGTATGAAATAGCAGTAATGCAAAACTCTGCCTCATGTGTTCCCTCTTTGTATGAGTTTGTGAGGGTGGGCACAGTGCTTCTACACTCACTGTCTTACTGACTCTATCAGAGTATGCCACCTAAGTGTTTCATTGTTTCCTCCTCAGTTTGGAAGAAATTATGAAGGAAATTTGTCAGGCCCATGCCTAGAGTTTGTCTGTGGTTGCCATGTAAGTCAAAGGCCTCTTTGCTTACCTGGGAGGTTTGGGTTTTAACTTTTCTCCTCAGCTGTCCTCACAACTTGTGCTACTGAGGAACCCACAAGAGATACATAGTGATTGTACACAACCAGGGCAGTCATGTCAATTTACTGTACTTGGATTTTTCTCTTGGATTTTAACAAAAGCAAGCCATATCTCACTTTTAATCTTTCCCTCTGATTTCAACTTGTTAGTTCAGGCCTTTTTTGTTCGTTTTTTTTTTTGTTTGGATCATTGCTGGAACTATCAAGACCTCCAAGAACCGGTGTATTTATGAATGCTGGGAAATGTGAAAGAAGAACAGGAGGATATAGATACCTGCTAATGAAGAGCTAAAATCTGATTTGAAACGTCAAATACTAGCTTGGATTAAGTGACTTGAAAATACTGCTTTTTTAAGACAAGTTATAATTTCCCATTAAACTTGTAAATCCAGTTTAGTTGTCAAGTTCAACTCTGGCCAAAACTGTTTGATGTGTTTGGTCATAACTGCTATTCCAGTACTGGCAGAAATTCAAACGTTGGCATATGCTATACTGTCCCTGTCTGAACTGTGACCCCACCAAGGCATTGCATCCCAGCATAGGCTGTGTCAAACTTTGCACATTCCTGTGAGCTGCTGGTTTGGCTATACTAAATATAAACCTAAAATGTGTGCTTGAAACTTTCCTAATTGTTTTAAAGTAGGAAACAGCTATTTTGAGTGAATCTGTTCAGTAGTACTCTTTTTTTTTCCCTCTTTTTCCCCCCCCCCCCCCCAGTGGAGGTCTTTGCTTTTTTTGTTTGTGGTTT
>NW_008598070.1:50758-64601 GCF_000691845.1 Merops nubicus
TTTTTTTTCCCTCTTTTCCCCCCCCCCCCTCCAGTGATGTGCTTGCATGTTTTGCTTGATGGATTACTGCTCCTCAGAATGCAAAAAGTTAATAGCTTCAAAGATTAATATTGGTATTAATTGGCTGATTAACTTAGTTTTTGTAATTACCATAATTTTTATTATTGACAAATGCTAACTATTGCATAGTTGTTTTTTTTTTTTTTTCAAGTATGAAAAAAGGGTTCGAAATTGTGATTTTAACCTAGCTTTGTATGGAATGAGCAGCTTGTTCCATTGGCAGAGATGTATTTTGGGTATTCTGACACTGACTTCAGTCAGGAGAAAGTATACAGCTGAATGCACTTAGGCCTAATACAGGGTATTATTAGTACATCCTTAATATTTTGACACTTTCCCAAATTTATCGGCTAGAAATCATGAGACAAATTGGAGAGGTTTATTACTACCCTGTGATAATTGCTTCTTACTTCCCAGCTTCAACAGCACAGGGTTTGTGTTCTGTACATGCGTCCTTTGGCTTGTACTTGTCTCTTCCTGCATCATATGCAATGGATTTACTACTTGTCTCAATATTTTTCTGAAATGTTTGTTTGGAAGAGAGATGTTTGCTCTGATAAGAGGATAAAAAAGTAGAGTTCAGTTACAGGGACTTGTAACTTCTGTTTTAGGCTACTTACATGATGGTTTCATGGCAGCAAACCATTTGTCTCAAAGGGAATAATGCTGTGCAGCTGATTACCATAAAAACATGGAGTTTAATAAAGAATTGTGCAATACAAGAAATGATGGAACCAGTGTAGCCTCTTGTAATTTGATTTTTATCTTTGCTTTTCAATGCAAAGTCAGAAGTGCTAAATTTCGTGTTTACAGTGGATTTTTAAGCGGCTTGGACTTGATCATATTTTCATATATACAGAAGTTTGCTCTCTTCTAGACTAAAAGGGAGCAAAAACTACTGTGTGTGGATTCAGATGAGTATCATCTTGTCCATTTTGTGCATCATTGTGTGTAGGCATGTATATATGATGGTTGAACCACAGTGGTATCAGTAGATGTGAACGCAAGTGTGAGTCACATTTGTTTAGAGTCTTCTCTGGTGTTTTAGAAGTTCAGTATGTTGAAGAAGCAGTAAGGTGATGAAAATCCTGTGAGTCGGAGGAGTTAGAACTTAAGCAAAATAAAATGAAGCCTGTTAGGGTTCTAAACCACTTGCTATCTGTTTAACATATGAAGCTAAAAAAACCAAACCAAACCAAAAACAAACAACCTAAGGGTGTGATGGTTTTATGAGCTCTAGTCTCATTAAAAAAAAAAAAAAAAAAAAGGAAAATAAGAAAATAAGATGCTGGTATAAAGCAGATACTGTGAAATAACCAAGATAGTCATGTTGGAATAATTTGTGTATGAGTCTAGAAGAATAATTCTAGATAATACTCATGCAAACCCCATTAAGATCATTGTACATGTAAAACAGATCAATTTCAATTATAAATAAATGCTAGTTCCCAAGTTACTTTTGAGAAGGTTTGATGTGAAGTCAGACTTGGATTGTTCGAGATAAAATTTGGCCATTACAGTGGATGCCAAATCCTGAAGAGTGTTGACCCTTAAAAAAGGCAATGTACTTTTGTTATTATGGGAAATCACTGAGCTGCTATATCCAGATCACTGGAAATGAAAGTGCTGTGGGGTTATTTGCTATATGAGGAATAATTAATGTTTTCTTTCCTGTAGTCTGTATGTGGGCCCTGGAGGTTGACTTTTTGCAGGGCTAGTTCTTTCCCCCCTATGCTAGTCACACCATAAAGGTTTCTAGAAACTGGGATTTTCTGTGCTGATGTAGCATGGTATTGCAGACATAAATGCATGTTCTGAAGATGCTTGTGTTCTTTCATAGCTCTTTGCTTTTCTCTAGTCCTTGTACTCAAGTCCCCTGTTACTGTGTTAGAAGAACTAGAATTAACTACTGATTACTTTGACTAGCAAGTAGTAGTACTAAAAGCCTCATGCTGTTATGGATGTTTAATGAGGAATATAATGGTGGTTGATATCACTGAATTTAGTGCTTTACATTTTAGAAGCATTGAGTAAATAGTTGGTATTTAGTGCTAAATCATAAGGGGAAAATAGTGAAGCCCTCTGTATTTAAAAAAAAAAAAAATCTTGATGGGTAGAAGATTTCTGAGAGTCCTGTTTTGACTGCATGATGATAATGAATGCTAAACACCTGGATTCTTTCTTTGCTTCTTTTGACCCCAAATAGCAGTGTGTTTCAGCATATTTTTTGAAAATACTTGCCTGTAAGGAATTAAGAGTACAATGTAATCACCCTCAGTTTTTTACGGAATGCTAAAAATTCTATGGAATGTTAGAAATTAATAAATGCTTATCTATTTTCATAAAATCGAATACTGTGGGTATGTAGCTACTTCTAGTGAGACGGATTTTTAAAGATGGAAATAGAAATAAATTTACTCTTCTTACTATATGCCTTTCTGCAAGTTTGCATTTTCTGTAATTATATGAATTGTAATGTATTACTGAGTTTGGCTCTGTGCCTTTCAAAAGCATGCCTGTTCCTGTTTTTTTCATAACACAAGCCAAGATGGACAGTTTAGCAGGCAGTCTCTAAGCTGGCATAATGCCAGCTGTGCAGAGAAAAACACTTCAGATACAAAAATGGCAAGAACAGTTTTCTCTTTTTATTGAAACTGGGTAAGTTCAACTCACAGGAGGTGCAAGTTAGAGATAACTGAGTGAGACCTTCTGCTTTGTAACCTTTAAAGCAGCCACCACACTGAAAACTCTGCTGGGTTAACATAGAAACAGCCCTGATGTGAGGTTTGTTTTTATCTGCTTAGAGCAGTGAACCATCTGTGACTTTTCATGCTAGATGGTAACACTTTGAATTAGAAGATGCACAGAGAATTTGTGCAATTGTATCGTGTCTTGGAATTGGTAAGTGACGAAGATCTTGTCTCAAAAAGAAAAATCTAATCAAAACTGGAAATGTTGTGAGCTGTATTCTCATATGCACTCATCTAATAAATACGTAACATTTATATTGTATTTAGAGTCACTTAAAAATGAGACAAACATTTGTTTTAGTATGTTAAAATTTTTTATTTTGTTTTAATGGTTTCGGTTTGGGTTTTTTGTAGTCCTCAGTGTTAGGTGTTCTATGTGTATGTTTTGAGTCTGTAATACATACAGTAAGTGACAAGACATTAATTTATATAGGAAAAAGCATTATAGAAGCAGAGTCAAGAGGGGTGCCAGTGAAGAGGAGTGGTGAGCCAGGAAGACTTCTACATTGCTTGATTCTTAAGGAGAAAGATCTAGAGGAAGGAAGTACCTGATTCTTCTCTTCCTGCCTTCCCAGTTAGGTCTTGTCCTCTTTTTTTTACATCTGGGTGTTCCCATATAACCCTTCCAGACGCATAATTTATTAGGTTATTGAATGATAATTATATGTCTATGGTTTATAAGAAGTCATCCTGTCTGAATCCAATTTATTGCTTGTTTCTAAATTACAACTGATTGTTTCTAATTCTACAAGCCTACTTGTGCTGATCGCTGTGATTCCAGTTCCATAGAGTGACCAGATATTTTCCTAGTGGTAATCAGCTACATTAAACGGAATATTTTACTGAACTTATTGAAAGCAATAAGATGATTGAAATGTTTAGCACTGAATACAGAGATGAGTTTTTAGAATGCTTTGGGGTATGGATAAAGTTGTCTCTCTTTAATGAGTACTTAATATGCAACCAATTCATTGTTGTTGAGATTATCTTTAATCGCCGTGGTTATAATAACAGTAAATATGGAATAAGAAGCTAAGTCCTCTTTCTTCCTTAAAAAGACTTTTGACTTATACTGAAATGAGAATGATGTTCTTTATATGAAGAATTTCACTAAACATCTTTTTCTCCTACCACTTGTTGATGTTTTCCGTTTTTAAGGATTTAGACTAACTTATTAGGAGTTGTGATGTGGGAGGATAGGATCTGGCAAGTGTGTAAAGCCATGATACTTCTTTTGATCCTGGTAATTTTGTTGTTGTGTTTTCGTGCTATATGTAAATTAAGTTTTTAATCAGTTAATACAGCTTTTCATCCACAATCCAACAATATATTTATGGTGTTCTGTCTTTATGAAAAAGGAATCTTTTTATCTTAGACAACTGTATCTCTTTAAAGATAATATCCCTTAACATAAACAAAACTAATAGATTGCATTTCTTCTCCAACATTTCACGGACTTCAAACTTGTGCTGGTAGCTAAAGTCAGTCTGACATTTTTTGGTGGTTCTTCTGATGTATATCGTTGATATTTGGTCACATATATATTGGATTGCTTAACTTGCACCCCATTGCTTTGTATATATTCATGTAAACTATTTGTTTTTGTATGGGTATGCTCACTATAAATACTGTATACAGATTTTTATGAAGGATATTTTATTATTGAATATTTTATTTTGAAAAGATAATTGTCATTTGAAGTGATCCCTTACTGTCATGTTTGTCATATTAAGTAAAGGACAAAAGGGAAATCTTTAAGAATTAAGAACTCTTCTCTTAACCACTGAGGAAACCTGGAAAAAGGCAAAATGTTTCTACCTTAAAACAAAACAGTGTGTGATGAATGGAAGAGAGTGCCTAGGAAACGTGAAACAAGTCTGTGTTGTGTTGTAAACAACTACATTTGTGCTGGGTTTTTTAAGGCATCAGCAAATTAGTGCAGGGGGAGATAGGGGAACAGTGAAGAGGTTTGCAAATGCCAACATGCAGCTTCTCTTAAGAGCGACTGAGTGGGAGGAAGGGCTAACGAATTAGCAGTGTGCCTCTTTGCAAAGGCAGGTTGGAGGTAAAATTGGCAGTTGGTTTGGGAGGAAGAGAAAGTAGAAAGATATTTTTTTTGTTTGTTTTGTTTTTTTTCGAAGCACAGCTGAAACCTTCAGAAAGAGAGTGGGAATGGTGTCTTGTGGTGTCTTAGTGAAAAAGATGGGCTAGGAGAATGCTTGTTTGCGGCCACGTACCTGTAACAGGTAAGAACAGGCCACAACTGTTCCACAGTGAGGGATGTTCCAGTAATTGCACGTTTTGCATTGATGGATATGAAGGACCAGGCTTTAGAAAATGTGTGTGGGAAGATTATTTGTACATTAGCTGAAAGATCTTGAGTTTCAGCTGCTTGTATACTTGGAAGTGCCTGCAGGTAGTGTTCCTCTCACTCTGATGTCTGTCCAGGGCCTTAATCTGCAAAAGCCCCCAGCTTGTTAAAATATCAAGTGACTATGACAACTGCCCTGTTTGTGAAAAGCATATGTTGCACATTATTCTCACCTGTTATGGAAAGGTAGTGGAGATGGCAGGAGAAAGGAGCTTTAGAAAAGTGGCTGCTAAGGTAAGAAGTTGCTCACAACTGCTTTTTGAAAGAAAAACATGGTTATCTCGTAAAACAAAACCAACACCTACAGAAGATTTTTTAAAAATAAAGAACTCTAGTGCTTTTAGACAATTACGGACCTCTAGGAAACTGTTTCAATTCACAGGGAATTTTCCAAAGACATAAAATGCTAATCATTTCACAAAGCACCTTTGGGTAAACTTTTCAATATTAGCAGTGTGGATTCAACTATTTTGTAATTTAGCAGTATTCTCATTTATGCACCTTTTTCACATTGCTTTTAAAACCCTTTCTTATTGCTGTATTGAAAAAAAAAGTTGTGAAAGCAAGAAATTCTGTTGCTATAATCTGCATGAAGAAAAAGGTAAACCTCTTGAAACTGGTGTCTTCTTTAGATTAAAAAATTATTGTGGTATATAAGCTTGTGTGCCTTTGTTATTACAGCTTGGGTCAGTTTAAACTTGTTTCTGGCCTAGGGTTCCCCTCTTCCCTCTTATCTTTTTGTGCCTCAGAGCTTGCTCAGCCTATGGGAAGTCTGGCACAAAGGACAACACTGGCAGTGTTTGAACATGTGTTCTGAGTATTTCTAGATGTCCCAGCTGTCCCCACTTGTTCCTGATATACTTAGGACGAGATGAGTTCTAGTACTTCTTGCTAAATGTTTTACTTCTGGGTGTTTGGGTTTGTGTGTTTTTGTGGTGTGGGTTTGTGTTTTTGTTGTTGGTTTTTTGGTGTGGTGTTTGGGTGTTTTTGTTTTTTTTTTTTTTAGGAGAAGGAAGTTTTGTTTTGCTTCAAGTATCTTACTTGTTGGTCATCCTTTATCTGGTAAAGTGCTGAACTGTTGATGACTGTGACCAATGCTTAGAGAAGGTTTTAAACTACTAAGCAATTGCTATCTCCAGCTGTTTTGCTGTAGAATTTAGCCTTTTCAGATTCCAAATTGGAAAGCTTGTGTTCATGTTGGGAAAAGAACAGCTTCTAAATAATATGCTGGGAGCTGCAACTGGTTTAAAATGAAGGTTCATAAAGTACAACAAGGTCTATTGTAAGTAGCGGCTGAGTGTAAGCAGTATATTTCAGGAACATGAGAGGTGAAGAAACTGTCACATCATCACATATCTACCAGCTGAGAGGTTTGCAACTAGTGCTGAGGGCTTCTGTAAAATAAACTACAAAAGAGTCATTCCTGTGCCTAGGAAGGCATTTTTGCACTGTATTTGCAGTCTGAGGACTACTAGCTGGGGAAATAACGTCTATCCAACACAAAGTGTGCAGTAGTACTTGTTGTTAGGCCATTAGTTTTTCATGGTTTTAGCAGAACAACTGCTTTTTGTAATCAGATCTCAGTAAATTGTAATTTGACTGGCACGCTGAGAATGGATTAGTTTAAACATCTTGATGGTGATGTGATTAATCCTATAAGCTGATTTCTAATACTTTATCATTCCTCCAGGCTTAATTTTGATTTTTTCGAGGAGGATTTTTTGTGCTTGGCACAGACATTGTGGCCTTTCTGTGCATCTTTTTCCAGTATTTGCTCCTTACAATTAACAGAAAGTGTTATCTGTTCGGGTTAATATCTTGAACGCTGCCCCTTTTTTTTGGTTCTTGCTGTTTTTATTGTCCCACCATTCTTATCATCAGTTTGCAGATTGTTCTGAGTCCTGGCTGCTGCTCTCATATTTTTCCACTTCTCTCTGAGGATGTGCTGCTTATCAATGGGAGTGTTAATAGTAGGCTCTGTAGTATTCAGTTCTACACAAGGAAGGAACTTTGATTTGCCTGGTCCAGGAACAGAAGCTTTAGCAAAGATAACTGTCCTGTGTGCTGACTTTGTGCCTTGACTTGAATCGCTTCTGAGATTCTGAACTCCAGTGTCTGGATTGCATCCTAGGCCAGCAGGAAGCAGCATGTCTGGACTCACCTTCTATGGATGAAGCTGAAATGACAATATAGTGTGTGGGCACCTGGATTTTAGAAAACTAAGTTTCTCTAAAATCTTGCCTTGGGACTCTTGCTGTTGTTTGTCATTTCAATATACGGTACAACCTTTTATTCTTAAAAGAAACATGTTTCTTGGTGTGAGTCCTAAACTAATTATATATGATGCTCATAACTAGGGATGAAAGAGTTATTGCAATTTTCTAGTCACTGATTTTTCCCACTGATTCATGATAAAATATTTTAAGACTTTTATGTAATGATTTGGATCATTATGGTAAGTGTTTCTATCATCACTGTGTCATCGCTTTATATTTTAGATACATACATGTGTATATATACATATGTGTGTAAGAATACTTGAATTTCTAAGGATGATGGGAGATGACATTAGAAACTTTATCTACATATTTATTTGAGTGCAATTTACCTATGCAAAGGCACAACAAAATAAAATTCTCTTGTGTTTAGGGTAGGTGGTGTTGGTGTTACTTGTCTGCTTTCTTTTCCTTACCCACTCCTTAGTACTAAAATTGAGATCCTAGAGAACTGGAAAACAGTGCAACAAAAAGGGATGCTGATGTCCATAGAAATAACTATGAATATTTTCTCCTTTTGTAGCTGGAAGTGACCAAGTTTTTTTAGGTCTTTAGTGAGAATTTAGTAAAAATAAATGCTGACTAGGCTCAAAGGATGATTTTGACTGAGTTGCAGCTTTCTGTTTTATTTAAAATGTATTCTTCCTTTTGGTTCAGTTTAATAACCCATGACAAATAAGTGGTTCTTAGAGCTGTTTTGCAGGACTAAGTTATGGGGTTTTTAATGAAAAAGCAGGAGGGAACTCAAAGCTTGCCATAATCAGGATGAGGTACTAGCATTTTAAATTAGTTTTTGGTTTGAACATCTGTTGGAGAAAAGTCATTGCCTTCCAAAGTGTGGCAGATGATATATTTAAAAAGAATTTCAGAAGAGTTGCCACGATATTTGAAGTTTAATTTCATCAACCTTGCTATTCAGAAAAATGTTTTGAGAATTCCAGGGGACAACTTACCTTTGTTTTGTTGCTTAAGGTGATGGTCCAAGATAAGTAATGAAGAATTACATTGTAAAATTAGATCATTAAAAGAGTGCAATAAAGCATGAAGAAACCTTTTAAGAGTTGGTCATGAATCAAGTTTTTATTCAAATAATTCTGTTTGGGAGGTGATTTACTGGGAGTGATGATGCGTTAGACTTCAGAGGTGCTGATTTGCTAGTTGTATCATGCGTTTGAGGTTCAAGAAGCCAAATACCTACAATGCATTTCAGAAAAAAATCATTCCTGGAGTGTGTCTTTGAGCACAGGTATTAGATCTTCTGTGGAAGGGGAAGAATATGCAGTATTTCAATAAATGTAAAGGATCTTGGTCTGTTTTCTTGAAGATCAAGTATGATTATTGCCTTGTAAGCAAGAGTTTACTCACATCTTCATGTTAGTCTGTCTTGTCCAAGTTTGTAACCCCATTTTGATGAGTAAGAAAGGAATTGAAATTATGTAACCTGTCCACCTCAGCATGAGGAAGAATGTCTTTCCTGTAAGGATTCCAGAGCACTGGAACAGGCTCCCCAGGGAGGTTGTGGAGTCTCCTTCCTTGGAGACTTTTAAGACCCATCTGGATGCATTCCTGTGTGACCTGCCCTAGACTAGATGGTCCTGCTCTGGCAGGGGGGTTGGATTCGATGATCTCCAGAGGTCCCTTCCAACCCCTAACATTCTGTGATTCTGTGACTAGAACAGGTTGTCAGAATCCATCCAGAGCCATTCTTGTGTGACAGATAGTTCTCTCCAGTTCTTTGTCTCATGTCCCATTTGTTCCAGAGGACCTTACTGCATTTTGTTAAAAATAGGACTGTCTGAGAAGAAAGGCAGAGCAGATGAATGCTTTTCTGCTATAGTATGGAATTATTGGAAATGTTGAGTTTATTAAAAATCCAGTTCCCTCACTGCTACTCCCAGTATTATTCTACTGGACATGATCAAATGTTTTACTTTCTGATTGTCAGTATTTCTTATGAGATAGAGAACTGGCCATTAGACCTTTGGGAATAACTACAGGCATTGAAACGCTGAAGCTGGAGTTGAATTAATTCCAGTCTTATTTTTTTGGTGTTTGGTGGAGACCAGTGGACATGAATCAAATTTTTACTGTGGTTGCTACTCTCCAACCCTCCTTGTTCTTTTGTCATCAAGGGATAAGTCTGGCATCCTTAGCCATTTTTTTTTTTTTTTTTTTCCCTCTAAGGAGCTGGACTACCCATGGGAAATAATGTGTGTATAAAAATAAATTGTAAGAAAATAAAACCAACTCGCCTTGTTTATGCGGGTGCAAATGAAGGTGATGTTCCATCGTAGGCAAGTTCTGTAGAGTACATTCTGAAGGAGGAGTAGGAGACTTGTATTATTGTTCTGACTTCTTCCATCTTTTCCTTTCTTTGAATTGTTGACACACAGAGGCAAGTAAAAGAGCATTAATAAAGCTCTGACATAGCTGTTTGATGGAAAACAGGCTAATGCAGAATAGGTGAAGATACCTGAAGAAATAGGCTGTGTCCCTGTGGAGTATATGACATACACAGTTAGCAGTAGTAGATGGGCAACTAATTTGGGTTTTTATACAAATTTCCCCCCAGTATTTCCACTAGGAACTTTGGGGCATCAGAATAGAGGTGCTGTTGAGCAGCATGAATTGCTTTTATTGACGTTCCATCTTGTTGAACAGATGATGTGCCTGGAAAATGAGCTTGTTGACTTTGCCCTATTGCTGTCAAAAGACTTTGACGTTTCTAAAGGCATTTCTCAGTAGTCTAAAGAGAAATATTGTGGTGACTTTCTTCTTCAGCTTCTTCCACTTATTAACTTTAGCTTTTACTGCAAAGCTCATTTTAATTTACAAACTGCAAGCAAAGCTCTGAATCTGAAAAAAACAATAGATATCTTAAATCCCAATGAAGTAGTAAATTCTATCGTATTTAAAAAAAAAAAAAAAAAAAAACAAAAACCAAAGGAAACCATAGTCATAGTGCACATGACCTACTCATAAAAGTTTTAATTAACCAGTTGTCTATAATGACTCTCCTGGTTTACAGATATTTCAAGAGATGTAGAAATGAGGTATGAATTGTTGTCAGGAAACAGCCAAGTCTCTTGGTGCAGGTTTAAGCATGTAAGAATGTGTAAACAAGAACAAGATACTTGGTACTGAGTTCGTTAACCTTCCACTTAATGATTTGCCTTATCCTTTCTATTTCAGTATTAGTTCTGACTTCCTTCAGTTATTGAATCAGGATTTTCTCCTCTGCCTCAATGCCTGCCTCTCAAATGGGATCTGCTTTTGCATTTACAGGCTATGCCGTACTTTCCTATTAATGTTACATATGAAAATAAGGTGTTTTCTTGACTACTCAATAAAAAAGCAGATGACCCTTGCACTCCATAAAAAAAGGAAAGCACCCTGTATACCTAAAGCCAGTGTATCAAGAAATGTTTATCACTGTGTCTCATTGTTAGTATTCTAAGCTGCCATTTAGCAGACAGGAGGACACGGAATTACTGAGCCATAGGAGTTATCGTTTCTGCTTTGTGGTTTTGTATGTATAAGCTCCATTCTAATTGCTCCGAGATATATTGCCAGCCTGCCATAACAAGATGTGCATAATAAAGTAAAAATAGTGTTCATGTTTATTTTCCTTTCTGTGTTTGGTCTCTGCCTCCAGAACGGCCAAACTCTGTCCCAAACCATGCTGAATGTCTGATTGCCTCTATGCTCTACCTACTTGGAGACTTAAAGAGCAAAGTACAAAGCCTGTAAGTCTTCTGGGGAAGAGGATGCTCTAACAAAGGAATAAAGAAATCTTTCCCTTTTTTCTTCCCCCTAGTAATTCCCAGCGGTAGTATACAAAACAATGTTAGAGTTTTCTTTCTGGAAGTTGGTAGAGAAAATTTTCTTCCAAATGTTGCTGAATCTGAACCATATCCTGTGTTCACATGACTGTGATATAGGTTAAAGTTGTATAAAGAAGAATATTTTTATGTATTCAGAGACTGATTTTGAATAATTGGAGGGCTGTATTTGGTTTCTGAAAGACCAAGTTCTCCAGATGGAACACAATTAAGACTGTGACTTGAATCTTGAGTCTCTTGTATAACTAGAGGAACCGACTGAAAATAACTTTTTGCACAAGAAATGTGTGGACACAAACAAAAGCAAATGACACCTTTTGATTTTTGTCACCTTTTGACTTGCAGTGGAGGCTAATAGTAGCAGATAAATTGATTTTTGTTTCTTTTCCACCACTGAGAAGGGAGTGGGAGGAAAGAAAATAAAAAAGAAAGGGGGTAGAGGGGGAAGAAAACCTGACAGTATTTATTTTTTTTTAATACTTAGATTTTGAAGAAAAGATTTTTCTGTTAACAACATAGTATAGTCCTGAGGCTAGTTCAAACAGCTGCATCATTTAAAGTTTAAAGTTTTAAAGAAACAGCACAGCAAAGAGGCTGCCTGATGAAAACATTGCTTAGTGCCATGGTAGTACGCTAAGAAAATTAAGCTTGTATATTTACAAGTAAATTTTCCCTTTTGTTTAAGAATAAGAATCAGAGTTAATAAGAATTTAATCAGTGTTCATCATTGCTCAGAAATTCCTGAGAGAGATAAACATGGGGAGCTGCTGGATGCACAAAGTGACATGCACTTCTTGACCAGTTATTGACTGCATGATGTCATGGCGGCCGACAAAGAGCACAGGTCCTGACCCTGAAGAGGCAGAGATGCCATGAACAAAAAGGGACAGAAATAGACCTGTGTTTTGGCAAAAAGTATGAGACATTTCTGTTAATCTGTTAGCAGGTAATTCAAAAAGGTCTTTGTAGCTAACCAGATCTGGGGGTGATAGAATAAGGATGCTTCCCTTAGGATAAAAGTTGTAAGGGAGCTATGAAATATATCCCTGCAGCTTGTTGTCTATATTACTAAAACAAAACAAAACAAAACCAAAAAACCAAAGACAAAACACCACCACAAAAACAAACAAACAGACAAAATAAAAAAAAAAACAAACACAAAAAACTGAACAGAACTCCCCCCCCAAAAAAAACACAAAAAAACCAACCAAAAAAACCAAACCAAACCAACAACACCTTCAGATACCTGACAAATCCCCCAAAAGTAAATTGTGTGTAATAAATTCTTCAACTTTCACCATGAAATCTTTTTGAGAGAATCAAAGAAAGAAAAAGAATTAAAAAATAAATGAAACACAAAATGTTCTTAAACTGCAGCTATGTCTGATCTGGAGCTGCAAGTAATATACATATGTATATAATATCTAGTGCACAGTGTAAGTAAAGCAGAAATTTGAAGTGGTCTGGAAGTTTAAATGTGTTTTCACATTTCCTGATAACTTTCGCGTTTCCTGATGCTTTCATGTTTTTGTTCGGTTTCATTTGCAATAATAATTGTAAAATAATAAAATCATAGAATCGTTTTGGCTGATTGAATTTACGATCATCAAATCCAACCATTAACCTAACACTGACAAGCCCACCACTAAATTGTGTCCCTAAGGACCCTATGGTGACTCTATCACCTCTTTGGGCAGCCTGTTCCAATGCTTAACAACCCTTTTTTTTGGAGGAAATTTTTCCTGGTATCCAACCTAAACCTTCCCTGGCACAACTTGAGACTGTTTCCTCTTTTCCTATATCCGTTGTTACCTGGGAGAAGAGACTGACTCCCACCTTGCTACAATCTCCTTTCAGGTAGTTATAGAGAGTGATAGTTATTTTCAAGATGGCATTTTTTTTTTTTTTTTTTACCCTCCTACTTTAATGTTTTCTGTCTACATGTCATTTAAATATTGTTTTTATCAAGGATGATTTAGTAGACACTTCTGTGTGGTCTAATTTTCATGTACAATCTCTATGTACCAATACTGCCTCCAACACAATGCAGTGCAGTGTAGGAGCCAAATTAATTTCTTTTGAAAAAATTCAGACCTTGGGGTAGAAAGTTAGAGAACAAGTTAAGATGTGGGATGGGTAACAGCTCTGGCAAATGTAACATGGGCACCAAGTGTATATATTTAGTCAGTGGTAGAGTCTGAACCTTGTCTTAGGCAAAGCATGATTATCTCTCAGATTTATCTGTGGTGCAATTTTCTCTCCACTTTGTTGCTTTGTTTCAAGTTCTCTTACCCTTGCAGGAAGATGAGAACTTTGGCACATGGCAACTTTTCTAGCAGTCTTCTTTGTATTTCTGAAGAGATTACCACTCCTAGCATCAGGATTTCCATATCAAGTCTGGATGTGTCTTAGTTCTCCTTGTTTGTGCTGTTTATTTCCTGCACTTGTTCTAGGAAAATTTTAGGGACTTACTCTGGTGCAGATGTTCTAAACCAAATGACTTTTTCTTCATGTGTAATTACAAGTGATAAGAACCAGCAGGAA